>NC_134691.1:329722877-329742877 GCF_050947455.1 Rhinoderma darwinii
CACTAACATCACACATAATACATAGGCATGCACCCTAACATCACACATACACACACACTATACATAGGCATGCACCCTAACATCACACATACACACACACTATACATAGGCATGCACCCTAACATCACACACACACACACTATACATAGGCATGCACCCTAACATCACACATACACACACTATACAAAGGCATGCACCCTAACATCACACATACATACACTATACATAGGAATGAACCCTAACATCACACCTACACACACTATACATAGGCATGCACCCTAACATCACACATACACACACACACACTATACATAGGCATGCACCCTAACATCACACATACACACACACACACTATACATAGGCATGCACCCTAACATCACACATACACACACTATACAAAGGCATGCACCCTAACATCACACATACATACACTATACATAGGAATGAACCCTAACATCACACCTACACACACTATACATAGGCATGCACCCTAACATCACACATACACACACTATACATAGGCATGAACCCTAACATCACACATACACACACTATACAAAGGCATGCACCCTAACATCACACATACATACACTATACATAGGAATGAACCCTAACATCACACCTACACACACTATACATAGGCATGCACCCTAACATCACACATACACACACACACACTATACATAGGCATGCACCCTAACATCACACATACACACACACACACTATACATAGGCATGCACCCTAACATCACACATACACACACTATACAAAGGCATGCACCCTAACATCACACATACATACACTATACATAGGAATGAACCCTAACATCACACATACACACACTATACATAGGAATGCACCCTAACATCACACATACATACACTATACATAGGAATGCACACTAACATCACACATACATACACTATACATAGGCATGCACACTAACATCACACCTACACACACACACTATACATAGGAATGCACACTAACATCACACATACATACACTATACATAGGCATGCACACTAACATCACACATACACACACACTATACATAGGAATGCACCAAGGGAGAGGAGAAACTATTTTATGGCGGTCTATAATTTTTATGAAACATTTAGTAAAACTGCTGAGCTTTAGAAGTCAATTTTAATGATAGAAAATGACAGTGGCAGCCGAAGCTTCCATGTATATACCGGCTGCAAGCCAAATGCTCTTACACTATGTCTATAAATGTCCTGTCATTCCTCTACTGACTTCTAATTATCTATCTCAGGGCCGTATTTGCAATTAGGCACTGGGGGTGCAGTGCCTAGGGCGTCCAGCAGGGAGGGGGCGGCTGCAGGATGTTTTTTTTTTCTTTTTATTATGACCTGACCTCACAGGGCAGGGAGGGCAGGGTGCGCTTCACCAGCATCAAAGGAAACCTTATTGCTGAGCCTCGCCGACGCTAGTAACTCCTAACACGGGGACTCCTTTGTATCTGAAGGAGTCCCCCCACTGTTTATAGTGACACGTACCTGAGATGAGCCAAAATCCCTGAGATGCACCAAAATTCTGGCACATCTCGGGTGATCCCGCGCCACTTACAAGGCTCAGTAAACTAAGCAGTGACATCTCTAAGCTGTCATTGGTTAGTTTACATCACGTGGTGGCCGGTTACCTAAGTTCATTGGTCTACTTTTAAAAGTAGGCCAATGAATGGAGGTAAGCTGGGACCATGTGATGTAAACTAACCAATGACAGCTTAGAGATGTCACTGCTTAGTTTACTGTCACATACCCAGAAGGGTAAGTATAATAATGGTTTTGCTTTTTTAGTTATTAGTGTTACTGATGTATTTTGTTTTACAGTTTCAGTTTTTGGACTACGTCGGATTCGAGGACAACTTCGATGATGGCGTTTTTATTTTCAATAAAATGGTTAACGAGGCTTGTGTGGGGGGGTTTTATTTCAATAAAATATTTTTTTTGCTTTAGTGTTTTTTTTTTACTTTATTAATACTGCCTTAGTAATGGCGGCTGTCTGATCGACAGCGTTCATTACTGAAGGAGGGGCTTCGTTTTAGCCGGTGAAGAGGCTAAGACTAACCCCCCCATTATTACCCCGGTATCCACCGCCACCAGGGGTGTCGGGAAAAGCCGGGTAGAATCCAGTACCCGACCATCTGAAGTGATGATTGGGCACTGTGGCGGCCGCAGGCTGGTATTATTAGGCTGGAAAAGACAAAAAACAGTGGCCCTTCCCTCCCTGGTTTTGGAAAGGGGGCCGCTGCAGGAGTGTTAAAAAACTGTGACCTGATCAATAATAGGGGAAATGGGCCCCAGTGATCATGTGGGGGGCAGGGGGGGGGATGTTAAAGGGGTAGCACTGAGCATTTCTTTTAGGGTAAGTTCACACACGCCACATATTTTTCGTCAACAGATTTACTAGCAAAACAATCTGCAGCGTAAATCTCATCCACACGCTGCGTTAATAACTCGCTGAAAAAACGTTTATAAATTAACCTGCTGTGCGTTTTTTTAATTAATTTATGCTGCGGGATCCCTGGTTTTCTGTTGCAGGTTTTCCCTATTGAATTCATTGGGGAGGTAAAACCCGCAATAATTAGCACACGTTGCGATTTTTGCGGCGGAAAAGCTGCGTTATCGGGAGCATTAGCACTAAAAGTGCCTTGGGCAGCACCAACTCCAAATCCATCCCTCTAAATTGTCCGTGAGAAAAAATTGTCATTTGAATATGTAATGTGTCGGTGTTCGGCCGCGTGCCGTACGTTTTACACTCGGACAGCACCCAGACGTGAAAATGGTTCATCTTAATGAGCTCTAATTGTGGGATTTTACTGCGCGCTAAATATACACAGACTAGAAATGTTTTCATCAGCCGTTCTGTAAAATTTATACTGACAGCTCAAATTATTTATACACATCCAAACAATGGCAGCGGCGTGATTTTCTCACTTCAGTAATTCTATGAAACATTTATTTGAAGCCGGAGCCGTGTAAAGCTTGTAAACAGACCTGACAACGACTGAGACCAGAATTATTACTCTGCAGATGTGAGTTACATGATCCGTCAAGTAGTAAGTGTCAGATCCTCCCTGAGGAGTTCCTGTTGTCCTATGTTAACATCTAGAAATATAGTGCCGTGTGACCTTCTCTGTTGTGGGGGCACTGTGGCTGCATTCACTATGGAGAAATGTGACTGCAACTGTTCTGGGGGAATTGTGACTGCAACTGGTATGGGGCTTTGTGGCTATATCTGTTATAGGTCACTGTGGCTGCATCTATTATGGGGGACATATGACTGCGACTGCTACGGAGCACTGTGCCCTCATACGTCTGCCCAAAACGTACACTTTGTTAAAGTAAGTTGGTTGGGTACACTCAAGCTTTCTCTGCTATATGGCACTATGGTAGCATCTGCTATGAGAGTACATGGCTGCAACTGCTATGGGGGCACTGAAGCTGTATCTGCTCTAGGGCACTGTGGACGCAGCTATTCTGGGGCACTGCAGATGCATTTGCTATAGGACACTGTGGTAGCATCTGTTCTGGGGCACTGTAGCTGCAACTGTTATGGGGGCACTGTTGTTGCATCTCCTATGGGTCACTGTGGCTGAATCTACTATGAGGCACTGTGGCTACTGTACATCTCCTATTGGTCACTGTGGCTGCATGTCCTGTGGGTCACTGTGGCTGCATCTCCTATCTGAGCACTTATCTGCAACTGCTATGGGGGCACTGTGTATACATCTCCTATTGATCACTGCTGAATCTGCTATTGAACACTGTGGCTACATCTCCTATGGGTCACTGTCGCTGAACCTGTAGTGGGGTCACTGTGGCTGCATGTAAGGGGGTGCTCCAGCATAAGCTGACCAGTGCATTGACCAGCACCCCATACACATTAGTGCACTCAAACTGAACTCTTGTGGCTGTTTGATGCACCAGTGATAAAATGGACCTCATGTTTAAGGTGTTACTATCATGCTTTCATTTGCAGGTACTGTGCCTAAAATTTGCACTGTGTACAGGTGGCACAATGGGCTGGGGAGGTCTCTGGTCATATGTGTGGACGCAGAAGCATGACGGTACACGGTCCCCGTGCTTGGGTGTAGCAAGACATTACAAGGAGGTGTTTTGGCGCACCTCGGAGAAGAAGTTGAGTGTCGGTATTGTGAGGGCATATAGAGCCCATCTGATGCAAGACAAGTAGCACAATGACTGACGTTGCAGTGAGTTCTGGAGGAGGATTGGTCCCTGCCAACCTTCAATGCTAAAATAGCAGCAACCCCGTGTATCCTACAAGTGGTTTCAGACCACCCATTTGAGAATGTAACGGCCAAGCTGTGTACCCATCAGACACCGTAATTGCCAAGCTGTGTCCCCATTAGAGAATTTAACGATCAAGCTGGGTACCCATTAGAGACTATAGCCCCCAAGCTGTGTCCCCATTAGAGACTATACCCCCAAGCTGTGTACCCATTAGAGACTATAACCGCCAAGCTGTCCTCATTAGAGAATGTAACCGTCAAGCTGTGTACCCATTAGAGAATATAACCCCCAAGCTGTGTAACCATTAGAGAATATAACCGCCAAGCTGTGACCCCATTAGAGAATGTAACCACAAGCTGTGTTCTCATTAGAGACTATACCCCCAAGCTGTGTACCCATTAGAGACTATAGCCCCCAAGCTGTGTCCCCATTAGAGACTATACCACCAAGCTGTGTACCCATTAGAGACTATAGCCCCAAGCTGTGTACCCATTAGAGACTATAGCCCCCAAGCTGTCTACCCATTAGAGACTATAGCCCCCAAGCTGTTTCCCCATTAGAGTATGTAACTGTCAAGCTGTGTACCCATTAGAGAATATAACCGCCAAGCTGTGTACCCATTAGAGACTATAACCCCCAAGCTGTGTACCCATTAGAGAATGTAACTGCCAAGCTGTGTACCCATTAGAGAATGTAACCGCCAAGCTATGTCCCCATTAGAGACTATAACCCCCAAGCTGTGTACCCATTAGAGAATGTAACTGCCAAGCTGTGTACCCATTAGAGAATATAACCGCCAAGCTGTGTCCCCATTAGAGAATATAACCCCAAAGCTGTGTCCCCATTAGAGACTATAACCCCCAAGCTGTGTACCCATTAGAGAATGTATCTGCCAAGCTGTGTACCCATTAGAGAATGTAACCGCCAAGCTGTGTACCCATTAGAGAATATAACCCCCAAGCTGTGTCCCCATTAGAGAATGTAACCGCCAAGCTGTGTCCCCATTAGAGACTATAACCCCAAAGCTGTGTCCCCATTAGAGAATGTAAATGCCAAGCTGCGTACCCATTAGAGACTATAACCCCAAAGCTGTGTCCCCATTAGAGACTATAACCCCAAAGCTGTGTCCCCATTAGAGTATGTAAATGCCAAGCTGTGTACCCATTAGAGAATGTAAATGCCAAGCTGTGTACCCATTAGAGACTATAACCCCCAAGCTGTGTCCCCATTAGAGAATATAACCACCAAGATGTACCCATTTGAGACTATAAGTGCCAAGCTAAATGTTGCTGTTTGTAACCATTTTGCATTGGGTCCAGCCGGAGTAAAGTTCTGTTCCATTCAGCTGCACTGGGCATGCCTCCATTACTGTGCCATCCTCGAGTGAGGTACCATGTCAGGGTCAAGAGCCACACACTAAAAACTGACCCTCTTACATGCATCTGCTGGGTCTCTGTGGCTGATTCTATGATGGAGAACTGTGGATGAAGCTATTATGGGGTACTAGGGCTGCATTTATTTTGGGTAAACTATGATTGGCACACTATGAAGGCACTATGACACTGTTACAGATGCACTGCGGCTATGGCATATCTGTTCCTCTTTCCCTTCTACAAAAAGATGGATGTTACAGTATGCCATTACTATCGATCCTCTCGGGGCCGTGGTTGCATAACATTAATAATGGGGAAAGTTCTCAATGGAAATGGCACAAAGAAGAAGTGACGTGCAATAAAATGTATAATACATGAAAATAATGACTTCAATCAATTTTTCATGATTATTTTTTTTAATGATAAGCATTGTCAATTTGCTTTTGGTTGCTTTGGGATGATAGGATCTCTGTCAGTCATTGTACTTGGGATACAATCATGTTTTCTGCAGCCATAGTAACCAAGATCTTCAAGGACCTATCAGAGGAGAATAAAGTTTGTCATTATCTACAAAGGATTCCTGAAAGGCATTAGTGGGCAACAATCTGTTGCAGAGAATGATATGGAGGAGAATGATGAATCGCATATATATGTTCTCTTTGGATGTTACATCCATAACATTACCGAGGGCTCATAGAGGAAGGGTCATCACTCGACCAATTTCGTGTCAATGATAAGCGTTTCTGGAATCATACTTGGGATAGGGAGCGCTGCTGATCTTGGGACATGGGCATAAATAAAATTCTGAAAGATGTATGAACAATTACTCTACTACCTAGCAAGAGCGAGAATTTATAACAATGAACCGTCAAGTTTTCCCCATTTACTTTGTAAAGCTTTACTATTGTTTTGTTCTTTCTTTCTTTGGATCCCAGAACAGTTTCCATTTTTGTTTTACCCCAAAAATCGGTTCCATGCAAATAAATAAATAAATAAATAATACCGCCATACAGAGCCCAAATAACAATACCAATAAGACTACAAATTAAGCTGCCATAAATATTCCAAATACTTCGATATGGTAGATAATGCCCAAAAAACACTGCCATAAAATAGTACTAGTCATAGTGCCCATACAATGAAACCAGCGATATCAGTGCCCATTTAATAAAATGTGCCCATGTCGAGACAGCATATAAAAATGATTCCAAATGCATTGGTGCCCGTAGTGGAACTGGTAAAATGTGTCCCCCTCCCCCATTATATTGACTGTCCCGGAATTTACAAACAATTGGTATCTCCTTTTTGCTGATCCAGAGATCCAGATCCCCTATCTCTCTTCATATAGCCATAGAGTTATGGGACCCCCTCTCTTCTATTTACACCACTGGGTTTGGGCCCTAAGTGTGGGATCTGGGGTACAAGCTGCAGGTGCCGAGGCCATTAGAGACAGTGATACCCACTAAAGCCCAGAGGTCACACACCCCTAAGTTCAGCCATGCTCACTGTTTATTCATGTGGCTGTGCCTGGTACTGGAGCTCATACCCCATCGAACTGCTAATAAGTGGGGTCCCAGGGTTCGGATCGAAACCAATCCCACATTGACCTAGGGTTAGGCCATCAACGTTTTTCCCAAGAAAATTAGTCTATAAAATGGATTACAAAGTTGGCTGTCTTTCTCCATTTTTAGTGTAAGCAAAGAGAAAGTCTCACCTTACACTTCACATTTGGATTCCCCTTCTCAATTCTCTTATCCCTTTGGGTCCACAGATATTTTTATCTGCTGCAGATATACAACATTAAATCTGTACAAATAGTGGACAAATTGAATAATTCTACTTCAACAGATGTTTCCTACCTAGCTAATGAGCAAAAGCTTATGATTCCATTTATATCATTTAGCTGTAGGAGATATAAGTCATGATGAGTACATTAATATGACTTATTTTCTGGCTGGATGGGTCAATGCACATTTAGTGACAGCTGCATCTGTCCCTCAGTCTCTTCCCTAAAACTTCTTCATATAATCCTCTCTAAAAATGTTTATTTATTCATAAATCAACAGGAGAGGTACAGAATTACTAATCATGCGAAAAATACAATTATTTGGACTATACCATTAGTAATATTTAAAAATTTAGAATACATTAAATAATCAATGTGAAAAAAAAACATACTGCCACCTATGTAGAAGTTTCTAACTACTATAATACTGCCCTATATACAAGACTATAACTACTATAATACTGCCCTGTATAAAATACTATAACTACTATAATACTGCCCCCTATATACAAGAATATAACTACTATAATACTGCCCCTATATACAAGAATATAACTACTATAATACAGCTCCCTACATACAAGAAAATAACTACTATAATACTGCCCCCTATATACAAGAATATAACTACTATAATACTGCCTCCTATGTACAAGAATATAACTACTATAATACTGCACCTATAGACAAGAATATAACTACTATAATACTGCTCCCTATATACAAGAACATAACTACTATAATACTGCCCCCTATATAAAAGAACATAACTACTATAATACTGTCCCTATATATAAGAATATAACTACTATAATACTGCCCCCTATATACAAGAATATAACTACTATAATACTGCCCCCTATGTACAAGAATATAACTACTATAATACTTCCCCTATATACAAGAATATAACTACTATAATACTGCTCCTATGTACAAGAATATATCTACTACAATACTGCTCCTATGTACAAGAATATATCTACTATAATACCGCCCCTATTTACAGGAATATAACTACTATACTACTGCTCCTATGTACAAGAATATAGCTACTATAATAGTGCCCCTATATACAAGAATATAACTACTATAATACTGCCCCCTATGTACAAGAATATAACTACTATAATACTGCCTCCTATATACAAGAATATAACTACTATAATACTGCCCCTATATACAAGAATATAACTACTATAATACTGCCCCCTATATACAAGAATATAACTACTATAATACTGCACCCTATATACAAGACTATAACCACTATAATACTGCGCCTATATATAAGAATATAACTACTATAACACTGCCCCTATATACAAGAATATAACTACTATAATACTGCTCCTATATAAAAGAAAAGAATATAACTACTATAATACTACCCCCTATGTACAAGAAAAGAATATAACTAGTATAATACTTCCCCCTATGTACAAGAATAAAACTACTATAATACTGCCCCTATACACAAGAAGATAACTAATATAATACTGCCCCTATATACATGAATATAACTACTATAATACTGCCCCTATGTGCAAGAATATAACTACTTTAATACTGCTCCTATATACAAGAATATAACTACTATAATACAGCTCCCTACATACAAGAAAATAACTACTATAATACTGCCCCCTATATACAAGAATATAACTATTATAATACTGCCCTCTATATACAAGAATATAACTACTATAATACTGCTCCTATATACAAGAGTATAACTACTATAATACTGCCTCCTATGTACAAGAATATAACTACTATAATACTGCCCCCTACGCAGAAGAATATAACTACTATAATACTGCACCTATAGACAAGAATATAACTACTATAATACTGCCCCCTATATACAAGAATATAACTACTATAATACTGCTCCTTTATACAAGAAAAGAATATAACTACTATAATACTGCTCCTATATACCAGAAAAGAATATAACTACTATAATACTACCCTCTATGTACAAGAAAAGAATATAACTAGTATAATACGGCCCCCTATGTACAAGAATAAAACTACTATAATACTGCCCCTATACACAAGAAGATAACTGATATAATACTGCCCCTATATACATGAATATAGCTACTATAATGCTGCCCCTATGTGCAATAATATAACTACTTTAATACTGCTCCTATATACAAGAATATAACTACTATAATACTGCTCCTATATACAAGAATATAACTACTATAATACTGCCCCCTATATACAAGAATATAACTATTATAATACTGCCCTCTATATACAAGAATATAACTACTATAATACTGCTCCTATATACAAGAGTATAACTACTATAATACTGCCTCCTATGTACAAGAATATAACTACTATAATACTGCCCCCTATATACAATAATATAACTACTATAATACTGCCCCTATATACAAGAATATAACTACTATAATACTGCTCCTATATACAAGAATATAAATACTATAATACTGCCCCCTATATACAAGAATATAACTATTATAATACTGCCCTCTATATACAAGAATATAACTACTATAATACTGCTCCTATATACAAGAGTATAACTACTATAATACTGCCTCCTATGTACAAGAATATAACTACTATAATACTGCCCCCTATATACATGAATATAACTACTATAATACTGCCCCTATGTGCAAGAATATAACTACTTTAATACTGCTCCTATATACAAGAATATAACTACTATAATACAGCTCCCTACATACAAGAAAATAACTACTATAATACTGCCCCCTACGCAGAAGAATATAACTACTATAATACTGCACCTATAGACAAGAATATAACTACTATAATACTGCCCCCTATATACAAGAATATAACTACTATAATACTGCTCCTTTATACAAGAAAAGAATATAACTACTATAATACTGCTCCTATATACCAGAAAAGAATATAACTACTATAATACTACCCTCTATGTACAAGAAAAGAATATAACTAGTATAATACTGCCCCCTATGTACAAGAATAAAACTACTATAATACTGCCCCTATACACAAGAAGATAACTGATATAATACTGCCCCTATATACATGAATATAGCTACTATAATACTGCCCCTATGTGCAATAATATAACTACTTTTATACTGCTCCTATATACAAGAATATAACTACTATAATACTGCTCCTATATACAAGAATATAACTACTATAATACTGCCCCCTATATACAAGAATATAACTATTATAATACTGCCCTCTATATACAAGAATATAACTACTATAATACTGCTCCTATATACAAGAGTATAACTACTATAATACTGCCTCCTATGTACAAGAATATAACTACTATAATACTGCCCCTATATACAAGAATATAACTACTATAATACTGCCCCTATATACAAGAATATAACTACTATAATACTGCTCCTATATACAAGAATATAACTACTATAATACTGCCCCCTATATACAAGAATATAACTATTATAATACTGCCCTCTATATACAAGAATATAACTACTATAATACTGCCCCTATATACAAGAATATAACTACTATAATACTGCCTCCTATATACAAGAATAGAACTACTATAATACTGACTCCTATATACAAGAATATAACTACTATAACACTGACCCTGTGTACAAGAATATAACTACTATAATACTGCCCCTATATACAAGAATATAACTACTATAATACTTCCCCCTATATACAAAAATATAACTACTATAATACTGCTCCTATATACAAGAATATAACTACTATAATACTGCCCCCTATATACAAGAATATAACTACTATAATACTGTCCCTATATATAAGAATATAACTACTATAATACTGCCCCTATATACAAGAATATAACTGCTATAATACTGCCCCCTATGTACAAGAATATAACTACTATAATACTTCCCCTATATACAATAATATAACTATTATAATACTTCTCCTATGTACAAGAATATATCTATACTGCTCCTATGTACAAGAATATATCTACTATAATACCGCCCTTATATACAAGAATATAACTACTATATTACTGCCCCTATGTACAAGAATATAACTACTATAATACTTCCCCTATATACAAGAATATAACTACTACTATAATACTGCTCCCATGTACAAGAATATAACTACTATAATACTGCCCCCTATATACAATAATATAACTACTATAATACTGCTCCTATATACAAGAATATAACTACTATAATACTGCCCCTATGTACAAGAATATAACTACTATAATACTGTCCCTATATATATAAGAATATAACTACTATAATACTGCCCCCTATGTACAAGAATATAACTACTATAATACTTCCCCTATATACAAGAATATAACTACTATAATACTTCTCCTATGTACAAGAATATATCTACTTTAATACTGCTCCTATGTACAAGAATATATCTACTATCATACTGCCCCCTATATACAAGAATATAACTACTATACTACTGCCCCCTATATACAAGAATATAACTACTATAATACTGTCCCCTATATACAAGAATATAACTACTATAATACTGCTCCTATACACAAGAATATAACTACTATAATACTGTCCCCTATATACAAGAATATAACTACTATAATACTGCTCCTATATACAAGAATATAACTACTATAATACTGCCCCCTATGTACAAGAATATAACTACTATAATACTGCCTCCTATATACAAGAATATAACTACTATAATACTGCCCCTATATACAAGAATATAACTACTATAATACTGCTCCTATATACAAGAATATAACTACTATAATACTGACTCCTATATACAGTAATATAACTACTATAATACTGCCCCGTATATACAAGAATATAACTCCTATAATACAGCTCCTATATACAAGAATATAACTACTATAATACTGCCCCCTATATACAAGAATATAACTACTATAATACTGTCCCCTATATACAAGAATATAACTACTATAATACTGCCTCCTATATACAAGAATATAACTACTATAATACTGCCTCCTATGTACAAGAATATAACTACTATAATACTGCCCCCTATATACAAGAATATAACTACTATAATACTGCCTCCTATGTACAAGAATATAACTACTATAATACTGCCCCCTATATACAAGAATATAACTACTATAATACTGCCCCTATATACAAGAATATAACTACTATAATACTGCCTCCTATATACAAGAATATAACTACTATAATACTGCTCCTATATACAAGAATATAACTACTATAATACTGCCCCTATGTACAAGAATATAACTACTATAATACTGCTCCTATATACAAGAATATAACTACTATAATACTGCCTCCTATATACAGTAATATAACTACTATAATACTGCCCCGTATTTACAAGAATATAACTCCTATAATACAGCTCCTATATACAGGAATATAACTACTATAATACTGCCTCCTATGTACAAGAATATAACTACTATAATACTGCCCCCTATATACAAGAATATAACTACTATAATACTGCCTCCTATGTACAAGAATATAACTACTATAATACTGCCTCCTATATACAAGAATCTAACTACTATATTACTGCTCCTATATACAAGAATATAACTACTATAATACTGCCCCCTATATACAAGAATATAACTACTATAATACTGCCCTCAATATACAAGAATATAACCACTATAATACTGCCCCTATATACAGGAATATAACTACTATAATACTGCCCCCTATATACAAGAATAGAACTATTATAATACTGCCCCTATATACAAGAATATAACTACTATAATACTGCCCCCTATATACAAGAATATAACTACTATAATACTGCTCTATATACAAGAATATAACTACTATAATACTGCCCCCTATGTACAAGAATATAACTACTATAATACTTCCCCTATATACAAGAATATAACTACTACTATAATACTGCTCCCATGTACAAGAATATAACTACTATAATACTGCCCCCTATATACAATAATATAACTACTATAATACTGCTCCTATATACAAGAATATAACTACTATAATACTGCCCCTATGTACAAGAATATAACTACTATAATACTGTCCCTATATATAAGAATATAACTACTATAATACTGCTCCCTATGTACAAGAATATAACTACTATAATACTTCCCCTATATACAAGAATATAACTACTATAATACTTCTCCTATGTACAAGAATATATCTACTTTAATACTGCTCCTATGTACAAGAATATATCTACTATAATACCGCCCCCTATATACAAAAATATAACTACTATCATACTGCCCCCTATATACAAGAATATAACTACTATACTACTGCCCCCTATATACAAGAATATAACTACTATAATACTGTCCCCTATATACAAGAATATAACTACTATAATACTGCTCCTATACACAAGAATATAACTACTATAATACTGTCCCCTATATACAAGAATATAACTACTATAATACTGCTCCTATATACAAGAATATAACTACTATAATACTGCCCCCTATGTACAAGAATATAACTACTATAATACTGCCTCCTATATACAAGAATATAACTACTATAATACTGCTCCTATATACAAGAATATAACTACTATAATACTGCCTCCTATATACAGTAATATAACTACTATAATACTGCCCCGTATATACAAGAATATAACTCATATAATACAGCTCCTATATACAAGAATATAACTACTATAATACTGCCTCCTATGTACAAGAATATAACTACTATAATACTGCCCCCTATATACAAGAATATAACTACTATAATACTGCCTCCTATGTACAAGAATATAACTACTATAATACTGCCCCCTATATACAAGAATATAACTACTATAATACTGCCCCTATATACAAGAATATAACTACTATAATACTGCCTCCTATATACAAGAATATAACTACTATAATACTGCTCCTATATACAAGAATATAACTACTATAATACTGCCCCCTATGTACAAGAATATAACTACTATAATACTGCTCCTATATACAAGAATATAACTACTATAATACTGCCTCCTATATACAGTAATATAACTACTATAATACTGCCCCGTATATACAAGAATATAACTCCTATAATACAGCTCCTATATACAGGAATATAACTACTATAATACTGCCTCCTATGTACAAGAATATAACTACTATAATACTGCCCCCTATATACAAGAATATAACTACTATAATACTGCCTCCTATGTACAAGAATATAACTACTATAATACTGCCTCCTATATACAAGAATATAACTACTATAATACTGCTCCTATATACAAGAATATAACTACTCTAATACTGCCCCCTATATACAAGAATATAACTACTATAATACTGCCCTCAATATACAAGAATATAACCACTATAATACTGCCCCTATATACAGGAATATAACTACTATAATACTGCCCCCTATATACAAGAATATAACTATTATAATACTGCCCCTATATACAAGAATATAACTACTATAATACTGCCCCCTATGTACAGAGTTTAGCTTTCAGGAATCTAAATATTTTTTAAATATTTTTTCGCTTTGAACAATCTGTTTTTTTCTCAGAAGGTTCCCCAAACGACAAGCTGGTTAAGGTGTCCCGCTGCTGGCAGCAGTAGCGATCAACTGTACTTTGTGGGTGAAACTGGCAGTAAGCGTTTATTTTTTCCGCAGCGCCAACACAGGGGAAATTGAGTATTACACAGTTTCTAATAGAAATCAATGGGCTGCAGCTACGCTCAATGCACAAAGGTGCCGGGTCCTCCAGAGCGACAAGTGTAGCTGCTCTCTCTCCGACTAATAGATGAGGGTTTTTATTGGGAATTTCCCTCCATCAATTGATAATTTCACAATAGGGTATTTAAAAATGGGTTTTCTAAACCAGAATCTTTACTTTCTGAATATGTTATATTTTGGCATCACCATTCTATAAGTGCAGCCTGTTGGGTGCTGTCGGTTTATCTGAACCCTCGTAGCCGGGTTGAAGCTGATTTTCTCTTTGTGATCTTGTTTCTGATAATGTATCACGCTCAAATATTGACAAAGACTGTTAATGCGTGTGATTACTTAATAGTGGACGCAATTTCTTTAAATAGTCTGCCAGGACATAAGATGTTTGACGGGCACACCTTCTAATTGAATTGCATGATGGCATTATCAACTATAGGATTTATAGAAGAAAAATGTGTGGTTACCCACTGGGGTATTATGATGAGGTTTTAATTGTTCACAGTTTACATTATGGCTTCCGTGTGGTTTCCAATATCCCATTCTCTTATTATTTACTTATTATTATATATTGGCTAAGTCAGTGGGACTCTTGTTAGGGCCAAATTTTTTTTCTATTAAACCAGCAACTGACAAAGTCATTTATCTTAGAGAGAACCTATCACCAAAAAAAGGTCCTGAAATGAAGAACAGACACCACTTTTAATGACCAGACTTCTCTACTAATTATTCTTTAAATTTTCGCTCAACCAATGACATTCAAATTCAGTACTGTCCCTTTAAATGGCAGAAAAACGGATGATAAACAATGTGTCGTATACAGTGTTCTGCAGGCACTTGGGGGGGGGGTGACAGAAATGTCCAATATTGTTGTGTACCACGGCAAGAGACTCCATCCCGAACCTGCAATGTTTAGAAAAACTCTGCTCATTTAACGCTTAAGGGGTTGTCCCAAGATTGACAATTGTCACCGATCCACAGGGTAGGTAATAAATGTCTAAATACTGGGAACCCCCCTGCTGGGACCCTCTATGATCACTAGAAGGGGTCAGGAGCCCCCTTTCCTCCTCACTGCTCGACCACAATGAGGAGAAGCTTGAATAGAGTGGCGGTCGAGCATACATGCTGCCAGTCTATTGAGAGTCTATGGAACTGATGGAGATATCTGAGTGCTGTACTCGGCTTTCTTTGGCAGTCCCATACTCGACTGCCACTCCATTCAAACTCCTCCTCATTCCAACGGGGAGCTCGGGACCCCCTATTTTAGTGATCGGTGGGGTCCGCAGCGATCAAACATTTATCAGCTATCCTGTGAATAGGACAAATACATAAATGTCAATCTTAGGAAAACCTCTTGAAGGACTGTGCATATTTTGGCGCTAAGGACTGCAGAATTTTTTTTCACTTTTGCAATGCCGCTTTCAGAGAGCCATAACTTTTTTATTTTTCCATTAATGTAGCTGTATGGGGACTCGTGTGTGTGTATGTGTGTGTGTGTATGTGTGTGTGTGTGTGTATGTGTATATATGTATATATATATGTGTATGTGTATATATGTGTATGTATACAGTAAACAACTGCTGCTGATGGTGCGGGCAAAGCTCCTGTGCCCGTGCAATCCACCGGAGGTAGCTGTACGTCCATTTACTTCAATACAGCTGCAGTCTGGACGTGCAGTTGCATCCAACTGGGGGAAGGGGTTGCCCTATGTCTGAAGACCACCCCTGTCCATATTCCCTATTAGGGAATCCATGTATTATTATATGGCTGGCTTTTTAACGGAAAAACAGCCATGCAATACTATATTTCACCTGCAGTGGCCGCTGCAAGGGAAATGTCTTCCCTTGGATATTTGTCAGGGGTGACTGGAATTGGATTCCCGGCGATCCGATGATGGCCCTATTAACTGCCATATGAAGGAGGCTGTCTGTGATGAGACTATTCCTTTAATTTAATCCTTTGCTTAAACTATGATATTCATTTATATTTAACCTCTGATAAGGCAGACCCAATATGAGTTCCATCATCAAAACATCCGAAATCACCTCCCATTGATTTCAATGGGAGGTGGACGCGGTTTTTTTCCACGAGCGGAAAAAAAACGCTAGTGGAAAAAAAACGCGTCATGTCCTTTATTCAGGCGTTTCTTTCTATGACCTGCCGTTGGCATCAATGGGAGGCAGAGAAAGCGTTCTTCGCGTCGGTTTTTGCCCTCAATGGCCGCGGCCGAAATGCACAGCGAAAAACACGGCAAGTGTTCTGCCGGCAGGTCAAAATTCCTGAAGGAATTTTGAGGCAGATTTTCCCACCTACAAAAAAACTCTCTGTGAACTAAGCCTAAGGCCTCATTTACACGAGCGTGTGCGTTTTGCGCGCGCAAAAAACGCAGCGTTTTGCGTGCGCAAAAGGCACTTGACAGCTCCATGTGTCATCCGTGTATGATGCGCGGCTGCGTCATAGAGATGAGGCTAGTCGACGTCAGTCACTGTCCATGGTGCTGAAAGAGTTAACTGATCGGCAGTAACTCTTTCAGCACCCTCGACAGTGCATTCCGATCACCATATCGAGTAACCTGTTTAAAAAAAAAGAGGTTCGTACTTACCGAGAACTTCCCGGCCGTTGCCTTGGTGACGCGTCCTTGGTGACGCGTCCTTGGTGACGCGCCTCTCTTGACATCTGGCCCCACCTCCCTGGATGACGCGGCAGTCCATGTGACCGCTGCAGCCTGTGCTTGGCTTGTGATTGGCTGCAGCTGTCACTTGGACTGAATTGTCATCCCGTGAGGTCAGACTGGAGGAAGAAGCCGGGAGTTATCGGTAAGTCAGAACTTTTTTTTTTTTTTACACGTTCACGTATATTGGGATCGGAAGTCCCTGTCCAGGGTGCTGAACCAGTTTAACTCTTTCAGCACCCTGGACAGTGACTGTCTCCTGCCGGGTTCGGTCAAAACGAGTTCGGCCGAACCCGGTGAAGTTCGGTTCGCTCATCTCTAAGACACTCCGTTCGGATGTTTGTAAACAGAAAAGCACGTGGTGCTTTTCTGTTTACATTCAGTTTGACAACTCTTGCGCGAATCACACAGTTCGTAAGGAAGTGCTTCCGTGCGACCTTCGTGGTTTTCACGCACCCATTGACTTCAATGGGTGCGTGCTGCGCGAAAAACGCACGATTATAGAACATGTGAGTTTTACGCACTCGCGCTGCGCAAAATTCACGCATTGTCTGCACTGCCCCATAGAGTAATATACTTGCGTACGACACGCGTGAAAAGCACGCGCGTCGCACGCGAGTATATTACGCTCATGTAAATGAGGCCTTACTGTTATAGAGCCTTGCCATATAATCTTGTGTCTGGACAGAACTAATTGTCCTCCTTATCGAATATTAAATGGATAATGGAAAAACGAAATGTATGAGAGCTACAACGATTTCTCTATTGATTTGCTTGATCGTCTGGGGAATAGCAGGAGAAATAAAATTGTGACCTCCACTAATTTGTGATATCCAGGTGAAATTGCAGAAATGATTGGACTCGCATCCAATGCAGAACCTTCTGTGTGACGGGTATAATACATCATTCCCCTGGCAATGGAACACTTTACTACTATTGTTGTTTATGAGTCGGTGGCTATTATAAGTCCTGCAGGCTCCTCTGTGAAGGAGTTTCACCTTCAGCAGCAACATCACTCCAAGCAAGTGCTAGACATAAAAGTCTTCTCCTGATAACGGATGATCACATACACATCTACAGCATGTGACGTGGGTGTGACTGTAAGGGGTTAACCTATTTCCACTCAGGTTGCAAGTTGAACATAACTCACCCCAACACACACACCCCAGATACACAACTCGCTGCCACCACCTACCGCTTTCTGTGCCTATAGGTACCCAGCACACACACACAATGCTCTCCAGCAGTCAAAAGGTTAACACAATCTAAGAATGGCTATGGATACATACAAGGACCAAACTTATTAAAGTTTTAAGCTTTAATATAAAAAATACATTGCTTAAAACAGTAAAAAATATAGATGACACAAAACAAGCAAAATATTTACAAATTAAAGTGGGAAAAACAAACTACACTGTAATATCATCGTAAAAAAACAAAACAAAACACAGCCTATGAATATAGGAAAACACTATTGTGACATTGTAAGACAGCCCAAGAATACAAACTGATGCCCTATTCTAGGCTAGCCCATCAATGAGTCCAGCTCTGAACCACGAGACCCCCTACAACATGTTTATTAGCTGTGTACTAAGTTAATGATGTCACAGTGGAGTTTGTTTATACTTTAAGGCTTTGTTTGGTTGTGATGATGTCACCATAGCGTGTGTCTTCTATTTTCTGGTGATTTTATAGGGGAAATGCTCTTTAATGTTCATTAAATAAACACGACTTTCCTACAGACTATTATAATACACCAAACAATAGAAGAAAATCAGCAGGAGAAACTTCCACAACAAGTCTACATTCAACTACAGGACATTACACGATTGTGCAGGAAAAAGCATCACAACTGCAAACTTATATTACTGTCCCTGTAAGGAAATGTTCCAATTTTGTATTTGAAGAATGAATAATTACTATATATGATCTTATATAAACAATGTATCAATGGTCAATTCTGAACTAGCTCAAGGCACAATATGTCGGTCTGTTAGGCACACTTCATTAATAATTTACAGATTGTTCTAACATCCGGAAGAAATAGCAATTTTAAGTAGAGCATCGTGCATGGCTAAAAACAATAATCATATCTATCTATCTATCTATCTATCTATCTATCTATCTATCTATCTATCTATCTATCT
>NC_134691.1:331332877-331440377 GCF_050947455.1 Rhinoderma darwinii
AACCAACCAACCAACCAACCAACCAACCAACCAACCAACCAAACTTCCCTCTCTCCCTCCGTCTTTCACTTCTTCCCTTTCAACCATCCATTCCTCCTTCCTTCCTTCCATTCCTCCCTCTACCCTCATTCCTTCCTCCCCTCCATCCTTACCTTCCATCCCTTCTTCCTTCCTGCCTCGCTCTCTTCCTTCCTTCCTTCCTTCCTTCCTTCCAATGCACAATCCTCCTCTCTTCTTTCCTTTCAACCAACCAACCAACCAACCAACCAAACTTCCCTCTCTCCCTCCCTCTTTCACTTCTTCCCTTTCAACCATCCATTCCTCCTTCCTTCCTTCCTTCCTTCCTTCCTTCCATTCCTCCCTCTACCCTCATTCATCCTCCCCACAATCCTTCCCTTCCCTTCTTCCTGTCTTCCTCCCTCCCTCACTTCCTTCCTTCCAATCCACAATCCTCCTCTCTTTTTTCCTTCCAACCAACCAACCAACCAACCGACAAACCAACCAACCGACAAACCTTCCCTTCTTCCCTCTTTCACTTCTTCCCTTTCTACCTTCCTTTTAAACATCCATTCAGCGAGTCATCCATTCCTCCTTCTACTATCCTTCCTTCCTTCCCTCCTTCCTTCCTTTCTCCCTCTACCCTCATTCCTTCCTCCCCTCCATCCTAACCTTCCTTCCTATCTACAATCCTCCTCTCTTCTTTCCAACCAACTAACCAACCAACCAACCAACCAAACTTCCCTTTCTCCCTTCCACCCTCCCTCCTTTCTTCCTACTATCCATCTCCATCCATCCATTCATTCTTTCTTCCATCCTGCCTTCCCCCAATCTTTCCTCTTCATTATCTCTGTCTCCCCTTCATTTCTGATATGAACATGCAGACTCGGACGAGCCAAGCGTGCATATATATGGGGGAGTCGGGAGAAATAACTGTTGGCTGAACGCTATTTAATATGTAAATATATGCAAAATCAGACTGGACATCTCTTTATATATATATATATATATATATATATATATATATATATATATATATATATATATATATAGTGCAGATGCAGCAGAGCTGTATTAGTCAGCTGTTCCTTTTCTATACAATCCATGATAACTCACAGAGTATAGATAATACTGCAGGTTTAGCTACAGTCCTAGGGAAACTAACAGAAAGCACCACCGCGATATTGTTGTTATGGCACATGACAAACTCGTCTCTACTATGTTCCAAAACTCATCCCGGCTATAATCAGTCTTAGTAGTGAATCTGCCTAGGCTTCAGAGAATACACTACATTAATTAGATATACGTAGTACTGATTTAGGGATCGTCCGGACGTCACAAACCCCCAGGATCGCCGTCTTCTGATGTCACTGTGACGTAACCACTGCTCTGAAGATGGAATTCCCCTTTAATGACCCAGTGAAGGAGTTATTAATGTACAAGAATTTCTTTATTACACAAAACGACTTATGCACCAATTCTTCCGCTCATTATAATAAGTTATTTGTCCGTAAAATGCACAATTCCTTATGTACGTATGCTCGCTTAGGGACTGAACATCTCATCCATATTTGTCTTGATGCTTTTAGTCATCTGGATGAATGCAATATTTTAGGTATCGGGGTGGGGGAGGGGTGGAGAATCAGGGGGGGGAATGTATACAGCAAATTCTAGCAGGAAAGCCGGAGGCCGAATCTAGAATGCTTGACGTTGGCTTCATCTCCATAATTAGATCAAACATCTGATATCTTTATGATGTTCTGGATATGATTATTGACTTGTTTCTCTTCTGTTATTGGGATCTTCTCTGCAGGGTCCTACTTGGTGTCTAGTTGTTACTTTGTTGCTGCTATTATATTGGCCCCCAAATGTTTTCCAAAGTAGGGTTTATAGATGCAGAGTCGCTGGAACACATTATCCTCTTCAGTGGTCTCCAACCTGTGGCCAGTGGCGGATTAAGAAGACCATGGGCCCTGGGCTGTTACCCAAACTTAGGCCCCCCTTCTCCACTGCCTTCCCTACCGTGCCGTAACTATTGCTAACACTACCTTTTTCCACAAGCATTAACAAATGGGTGTTACGATTCCCCTTTCACAGGGATGTGTCCCTACAAACTGACAGTATCACAATGTGCAGGGACACAGCGCCAACCCCTCATGTAGACAGCGTCACACACACACCCCCCTGTAGATAAAGACACACACACACACCCCTGTAGATAGAGCCACACACACACACACACACACACACACACACACACACACACACACACACCCCTGTAGATAAAGCCACACACACACCTCTGTAGATAGCGCCACACACACAACCCCCTGTAGAGAGCGTCACACAGCCCCCTATAGATAGCATCACACAGCCCCCTATAGATAGAGCCACACAACACTCCCCCTTGTATATAGTGCCACACAGCGCTCCCCCCTTGTATATAGTGCCACACAGCACTCTTCCCCCCTTGTATATAGTCCCACACAGCGCTCCCTTCCTTATATATAGTGCCACACAGCACTCCTCCCCTTGTATATAGTGCCACACAGCGCTCCCTTCCTTATATATAGTGCCACACAGCGCTCCCCCCCTTGTATATAGTGCCACACAGCGCCCCCCCCCCCTTGTATATAGTGCTACACAGCGTCGCTGCAGCCCTGGGATGACATTTTATCCCATATGACTGCTGCAGCCTGTGATTGGCCTGTGATTGGCTACAGCAGTCACATGGGGTCAAATGTCATCCCAGGAGGCCGGCCTGGACGAAGAAACAGAATTCTGGGCAAGTATAAGATTTTTATTTTTTCTAAATTGCATTTTTACATAACATCTGTTATTTGTTGCGGGTTTTACCTCCCCATTGAATTAAATGGGGAAAACCCAAAACAAATGAGCAGCGTTTACGCAAATACAATTGACATGCTGCGAAATAAAAAAACGCACCGCAGGTCAATTTCTGAGCTTTTTATTTCCCGCTTATCATTTACGCAGCATGTGATGAGAATTGTTCATATCTAATCTACTCTGCTGCTACTGTATTAGGGCTTGTCCACACTTAACAGAATTGCTGCGTGTTTTCCGCCCGGAAAATACCCAGAATACAGTAGTGGCAAAGTGAGTGAGATTTACCAAATCTCATCCAGACGCTGCGTAAAATTTCCGACCAGACATTTTGTCCTGCGGTGTGTGTTTCTTGTACTGCAGCATGTTAATTCCTGCTGCGGAAAGTGGCTGAATTGCTGCGTTTTTTCAGCGGAGACGTCACCATCTCCCAACACTGAGAAAAACGCAGCAAAATACGCACCACTTACTGCAGCAAAAACCACAGGAAATTGTGCTTTTTTCTGTAGCGGAATTTCTGCTGAAATATATATATATATATATATACACATACACATATACACAGACTATACATATGTATGTATATATACACTCTATCTCTATCTCTATCACAGACACACAAAGAACACAAAGTACGCACATTATGCACAAAGTACGCACATTATGCACAAAGTACGCACATTATGCACAAAGTACGCACATTATGCACAAAGTACGCACATTATGCACAAAGTACGCAAAGTAGGCACATTATACACAAAGTAGGCACAGTATACACAAAGTACACAAAGTAGGCACATTATACACAAAGTACACAAAGTAGGCACATTATACACAAAGTACACACGAGTATGCACATTATACACATAAAGTACTCCTTGTAAACACACATGAATATGCACATTAAACACACATGAATATGCACATTAAACACATTGTAAACACACATGCACTTACCTTTTATGTAGGATATTTGTGAGTCTTCACTGCAGCTCTTCTCCTGCTCACAGCCCGACACAGAGCCCGCCTACAGTCTCCCCTCCCC
Organism: Rhinoderma darwinii; assembly: GCF_050947455.1. Taxonomy (NCBI): domain Eukaryota; kingdom Metazoa; phylum Chordata; class Amphibia; order Anura; family Rhinodermatidae; genus Rhinoderma; species Rhinoderma darwinii. Next base: position 331,336,764 of record NC_134691.1, read on the forward strand.
ATGTCCCGACAGTTAGCAGCAGGAGGAGAGATATTTAGAGCAGGGAAGGGGGGCTGGAGGGGGAGCTTCTAAAGCAGCACAGACTATGGCTGCTAAGTAGGAGCGAAGCTCCCCTCGCCTCATGACAGGTGCGGTCCTGGCACCGTGCTAGCGACGCCACTGGGCATTAGGGGGTTTGGGCGGTCATGGGCCCCCTGGGAGCCTTGGGCCCCGGGCGGCCGCCCGAACCGCCCTGATGATAATCCGCCACTGCCTGTGGCTCACCAGTTGTTGTGAAACTACAACTCCCAGCATGCCCTGAACAGCAACAGCTGAAGGGCCGCAGGTTGGTGACTTATGAATGCGACATTGTGTCACTGACCAAAGCTCTAAACTGAGACATCCGGAGAGGAGGAATGTGACAGAGATTGTTTTCTTAAAGGGCACCTGTTCCACTCTGTTGGTCTTGATACGAGTATTTACAGATATCTGAGGAAACATGAGCGCTGGGCCGACTGACGCCTGTGTGGTCCTCTGGGTGAATGAATGTTTTGGTGATACACCCATGCTTCCATAAGATATAAGTACAACACATATACAGCACACATAAAATACCGTCACAGCAACCCTACAGCATACCTATAGAACACATACAGCACCCATAAAATAATCTCACAGCAACCCTACAGCATACCTATAGTACACATACAGCACCCATAAATACTATAATAGCAACCACACAGCATACATATAGTACACATACAGCACCCATAAATACTATAATAGCAACCACACAGCATACCTATAGTACACATACAGCACCCATATAATACTATAATAGCAACCACACAGCATACCTATAGTACACATACAGCACCCATAAATACTATAATAGCAACCATACAGCATAACTATAGTACACATACAGAACCTATAAATACTATAATAGCAACCATACAGCATACCTATAATACACATACACCACACATAAAATACTATAATATCAACCATACAGCATACCTATAGTACACATACAGCACCCATAAATACTATCATAGCAACCATACAGCATAACTATAGTACACATACAGAACCCATAAATACTATAATAGCAACCACACAGCATACCTATAGTACACATACAGCACTCATAAATACTATAATAGCAACCATACAGCATAACTATAGTACACATACAGAACCTATAAATACTATAATAGCAACCATACAGCATACCTATAGTACTCATACAGCACCCATATAATACTATAATAGCATCCATACAGCATACATATAGTACACATACAGCACCCATAAATACTATAATAGCAACCATACAGCATAACTATAGTACACATACAGCACCCATAAAATACTATAATAGCAACCATACAGCATACATATAGTACACATACAGCACCTATAAATACTATAATATCAACCATACAGCATACCTATAGTACACATACAGCACCCATAAATACTATAATAGCAACCACACAGCATACATATAGTACACATACAGCACCCATAAATACTATAATAACAACCACACAGCATACCTATAGTACACATACAGCACCCATAAATACTATAATAGCAACCACACAGCATACATATAGTACACATACAGCACCCATAAATACTATAATAACAACCACACAGCATACCTATAGTACACATACAGCACCCATATAATACTATAATAGCAACCACACAGCATACCTATAGTACACATACAGCACCCATAAATACTATAATAGCAACCACACAGCATACCTATAGTACACATACAGCACCCATATAATACTATAATAGCAACCACACAGCATACCTATAGTACACATACAGCACCCATAAATACTATAATAGCAACCACACAGCATACCTATAGTACACATACAGCACCCATATAATACTATAATAGGAACCACACAGCATACATATAGTACACATACAGCACCCATAAATACTATAATAGCAACCATACAGCATAACTATGGTACACATACAGCACCCATAAAATACTATCATAGCAACCATACAACATACATATAGTACACATACAGCACCTATAAATACTATAATATCAACCATACAGCATACCTATAGTACACATACAGCACCCATAAATACTATAATAGCAACCACACAGCATACCTATAGTACACATACAGCACCCATATAATACTATAATAGCAACCACACAGCATACATATAGTACACATACAGCACCCATAAATACTAAAATATCAACCATACAGCATACATATAGTGCACATATCGCACCCATAAAATAATCTCACAGCAACCCTACAGCCTAACTATAGTACATACAGTACCCATAAAATACCCTGATGGGAACCATACAGCAAACATATAATATACACAGCACACATAAAATACTATAATAGCAACCATACAGCATTTATATAGTACACATATGGCACCAATAAAAAACCCTCACAACGATCATACAGCACACATACAGCACCCATGAAATCTCCTCATAGCAACCATACAGCACCCAACAAAAAAAATAAAAATCTACTCACAACAACTGTACCGCACCAATAAAGTACACATACAGTATAAAACACCATACAGCACTCAAACAGCTAGAGTATAGTGCACAGACATACAGCACCCACACAATGCCACAGCCATGAGAGGTGCTGTCAGAGTGGCATGCCAGTGGCGGTCTGTCCCTGTACCCTCTAGCAGGTTATCAGGTATGAAGCCCTGTGCTGCCACAAATAGTACATAGTGCCAACTGGTTGATCATACATATCCTTGAGCAGGCTGGAGATCAGTGGTTATTTCTTCTCAGGGAATACAATGTTTGTGGCATCTACTTGATCTTCAGGTGAGGAGATTGTGAGACCTTCAACATATCAGGATCTCCTGACCCAGCAACTTCTCACTTTTGCAAGTCTTCTAGGCGTTATTGGATAACACGACTATTCTACACAACAAAAGCCATGAATAAGGACGCTGCCAGCGTTCGAAACGCGTAGGCTATCTACCTCAATTCCACACTCTTTTCATTCTAGGACCCCATTACTATTTTGCCATCGATCCTGTTTTAAATGGACATAATTAAAACTTAGAAACAGTTTCTTTTTAAATTATAACAGCGCTGGATCCACCTTTTTTCTTCTATATACTATTCTACACATGGCTTCTCTCTTCTCTATTTATTTTGTACAATCACCGCCATATTGCACCACCTCTTGCAATATTCACTAATTATATTTATATCTGCCGTTCGTCCCTAAAGTGGATTTTTCTCTACACCCATCTAGTTGGTTTCACCCACTTATAAATGATTCATTTTTATCTTTGCCTCGTATGATAAGTATTTAGTACATATTATAAGGCAATATACCCTAATGAGCAAAAAAATTATAGGGGCTCTATAGAAATAAAAAAAAAAGTCTCCTTTTTTTTTTTTTTAGAAAACAGCGCCACTCATATCCACAGGCAGTGTCTGGTATTGCAGCTTATCCCCATTCAAGTGAATGCAATACCAGACACAGCCAATGGACAAGTGTGGTGCTGTTTCTTGTCTAATTCTGGACAACCCCAAAAAAATCTACATATGTCACCATCTCTGCTACACGTCCTTTATGATTAATGTAATAGATCAATTGCAAGACTGGCTTTGGCATTCGGTCTGTGGGATTTCAATGACAATTCTAGGCACACTTTATTTACCCTGCTACATGCTAACAACTGACGAGACTACTCCAAGTTTATTTTTCTTAATTACTTTAAATAATCGATGTGAATAAGTTATGTTTTTCCCTGGAAAATGGTCTAAGCCAGTGATATATTGTACAATCTGGAGAATGAGATCTCTGCATGTCATAAAGTCACCTTGGAGGAGAGCTCGGCAATTATCTTAAGAGAGTTGTTGCTCATTCCAACTGAGGAGTCTGATCCATAAAAAGTACTGTAGCCTGACATGAGGAACGACATATTTTTTTTTTTTTGAATGAATGAATGAATGAATGAATTGGTACTTAGCAGACAGCAAAAAAAAAATCAATGAAAGGTATTGGCTAATCAATAAAAGGTATCGGCTTGCTATAAAAACAAAAATTCTAATAAATATTCATTCTATATTTACAATTTCTTAGATATGATATATAGAATTTGTAGAATTTTTTTCACTGATTTGCGTTTTGACCAATTCGTCAAATGGCTCACTATTTGCTGCCGTTATAATTCATTAGGCGAATAGATTTGTCATGTTTGAGATCCGCTAGAGACTAATGGATAAACTATCTATGAGAAACATTTGGCGCATTGACAGAATGCGAATTGGACGAATGAAAAATGTCCTTCTCCTCTTTACAATATTAATATATTTAGTTTGTTTTTTTCTATTATTAGTGTTTGATTTTTATGTTTTTACCTTTTTTATTTTATGTATTTATGTATAATGATTTTATACCATTATTTGTTATTGTTTTATGATATTATTATCATGATATAATAATAAGATTAATAATATTTTAATTAAATGAATGATGTATATATTTTTCAATTAAAAATAATAATAATAACAATCTGTCTCATTAATATATTTTTACTATTCATTTATTAAGAATAAATTATTATAATTTGTATTTTTTTTAACTTCTATAATTATGATTAATAAAAATAAATGGTTATAACAATCATTTTATTATTGATATTATTACTTATTATTATAATATTTTATTTTCATATAACATGCACGTAATACAGGTACGTTTTTGTGCTGCCCGCATTGCACCCACAAATTCTGTTCTGACGGCAGGTCTATTGACCTGAACTAACAGTCTTGTTATGCCCTTAAATCCCTGCCTTGGCTATGATGCTGTTAGTTCAGGTCATTAGACCCGCATTTGGGGCTAAGAATATGGGTGCAAAAATGCGCCCGAATTACGCTTGTTTGAAAACAGCCGTTTTATGTATATTTGGTGTCTCACATTGATAGATGTAAAACATAATCAATTAACTGATTTGGTTTTATGAGATTTGCATGTAATAACATGACTGTTCTTGAGCCGTATGTCTGACCTGTTTCATATTGTGGTCATGGGATTCAGAGAATTCCCTCCAGGACTCATTTCTGCTCTGAATGTAATTTGACTTAATGAATCCTGCGCTGACGGGTGATTTGCATGAATGTTCATCCAGTAAAAGGGTTGAGTTCAATAATTAGCAGCACACATCTGAATGAGCAAATTTAGGGAATTTAAAAGGATTAAGTGAAGAAATGAAAACATGAATTAAAGATGGTTTAACGTGAAATAGGCCATTGGCTACAAGGAAGCTCAGAGGATATAGAAGGAATCTGCTTCTTCCAAAAATGTATTTTCTCATGTCAAGTCTGTGGTCTGCTCCCAGGGCCTCATCCTACTATAATAATTTAAAAATCAAAATAACTTTTTCTATTAAGTAGATCACTAGGGGGCGCTATTCGTCTCTTGGGTTGCTGAAATTCATATTATGTGAAAGGGTCTGGTGGGAAAGCTGTGTACAGAAATAAAAACAGGAGAGAAGTAAAAAACTATGGAAAATCCTTATCATGACCGACTTTTCAATAATCCCCACTCCCTTCCTGGGTAGTGCAAATAATTTATCCATCGCTATCGAAAAGTCGATGGTATTACTGAAAACCCCAGATGATTTTTTTTGCACTTAAGTCAGTATGGAAATAATGTAGAATAGGACACCACCAACTGGGCGTTGAAAATCCATACGTGAACATGACCTTCAAATTCAAATTACAAAATATCACTTAAAAGTGGGCTAACCCAATATTTTCTTGATATCTTGCCATACCCATCAGGAAAAGAGTAGAGTCTCTTGATCTAGAGAAGTTAACCATCTCTGGTCCTTTAAAGGGGTTGTCTCAGAAAACAACCCCTTTCTATAGGGCATATGGACATCATAGAGGGGAATCCCCTGCTTGGGACAAGGTGAGGTTGTTGCTTTGGTGGCCCTTACCCATCCATGTATTACATGGACAGTCATTCTTTTGAAATGTATGGCTGGCTGCCACGTCCCTCTAGTAATAACAGCTGATCACTGGTGGTTTCTGAAGCCAGATCCACATCCATCAGCTGATCGATGGGCCGGCTGCAATATGAAAAGGGATTGTCTTGATAAGACAACCCCATGTCAATCCCAATGAGGAGATACATTCCTTCCTGTTGACTTTTTGAGTACTTTTTGTTTTTGTTTTCTTCAGTCTTGGTTGCAAGGCTAATTTTTACTGCTGCATAATTATGATCCACATATGAACAGTGGCTCCAGCTTAGCTACAGTGTCTGTTGGAGTCTACGGTTAACAGAAATCCACATGGCTAATTTTTGACTATGACAGAGACTCAGGCTACCATTTTTATCCCTTCCTCACACTTTACACATTTTTTCTGTGTATCTACCGGGTACTTTGTGTCTTTTTTGTAATGGATTTGCCATTATTGAGGATCTAAGCCTCATCTGTAGATCTATAGATAATGCATTCAATGTAAGTAATGTTGTTTATTGTAAATGTGATTTCAAAGCAATTATGGGCACTCTGTTGAAGTTTAACCCTCTAAAAAGTAGATATTGACTGTTTTTAAATGTACAAATCCTAACTGTTAAGGTCATTGACAGAGTATCGCTTCCTACTCTGCATATTAACTATTTATGTGGCAGATCAGGGAGTTCTGTGTTTCTAAAGGTTTAAACTAAACTGTGTAGAATATAACTGCTACATTACTTAACAAGCCATTGTCTCAGGCTTAGAACTATATTGCTTTCTATTGAATCTCAAGGAGGAGAAGTTAGCTACTTCCTTTCTCACAGATGTCATTATAATGTATGACACATTCCTGATTGTCCAGATTTTATTTGCAAATCATAATACCAGGTCATGTTTTACACTCTACAAGCATGGATCCAGTCAGGAATGTTGCTGCTAAAGAAAGGTAGAGGTATTACTAAACTTTCCTTCACCCAGGACAAAGATTCAGTTTGCTACCCTAAACCTATACTTAAATAGACAAAGTGGCTTGTTGGCAACCCATGCTAGCACCCAGCACGCAGCCCACCTAAGATATATCCCTGATGAGATGGAAGGGAGGAGAATCACTCTCTAGGTGCCTGGGTGACACAAAAAGCAGCACCAGGAGTGCTAATATTGGTGTTTGTCAGACAGCTACTTCCTGTCTCAAAAACGGAAGGCAAGTGCTTAAAAGAGACAGCATAGCATTCCTGTTTAATAAGTATTCAGGAGCAGTCACATTTTTTATTTCTAGCTGAGAGTATAATAAATAATATGTAATATAATAGTATTATACACTAGTATACTACTACTATAATATTGTATAATATTCAGATTTAACTTGGGTACAAACTGTATTCTGCAGATGATTTGCACCTAAATGGAAGGGGGTCCGCTGTGCTGGGGGAGAGAATTCTAGCTGGGGTGGTGGAGTATTTAAACTAGGGCTGAGGAGGGAGGTCAATGTAGAAAATAACGGGGTAGTTAGGTTAGAGAGGGGTCGGACTATATTGGTGGGGGGGGGAGAAACAGACTGTGGAGAGAGGACTAGACAACAGGATAAGGAGATCCCTTTATTACAAAACAGCAGTGTAAATGAAAATGGCCAAATAATGTCAAATAATCCCATTTCTGATAATAAAAGTGAAAAACTGAAAGGCAAGTTAAAGTGTATGTTCACAAATGCCAGAAGTCTAGCAAGCAAAATGGGGGAGCTGGAGGCCTTGGTACTGGAAGAAAATATAGATATAGTTGGTGTTGCTGAAACATGGCTGGACTCTTCACATGATTTGGCTGTAAATCTACAGGGTTTTACAGTTTTTGGGAAAGACAGGACAAATAGGAAAGGCGGTGGTGTATGTCTGTATGTGAGAAGTGATATGAAGGCAGTGGTGTATGTCTGTATGTGGGAAGTGATATGAAGGTGAGTGTGAAAGAGACCTTAGAGGGTGAAGATTGTGAGGAGGTTGAAACCTTGTGGGTGGAACTAGAAAGGGAGGTAAACACGGAAAAAATTACTTTTGGTGTAATCTATAGACCCCCCAATATAACTGAGGAGATGGAAGTTCAGCTATATAAACAGATGGAGCGGGCTGCACAGGCGGGTACTGTAGTGATAATGGGAGATTTTAATTACCGGGATATTAATTGGTGTCATGGTTCGGCTTCTTCAACCTGTTGCAGGAAAATTTTATGGGCCAGTTTGTGAAAGACCCGATTAGAGGTGAAGCTCTGTTGGATCTGGTCATTTCTAATAATGCAGAGCTTGTTTGGAACGTCAATGTTCGTGAAAACCTCGATAATAGTGATCACAATATAGTTACATTTTACATATACTGTAAAAAACAAACACAGGCTGGGAGGGCAAAAACACTTAATTTTAGGAAAGCCAATTTCCCCAGTATGAGGGCTGCAATTCAGGATATAGACTGGGAAGAACTAATGTTAAATAATGGGACAAATGATAAATGGGAGATTTTCAACTCTACTTTGGGTAATTATAGTGCAAAATGTATTCCTATAGGTAACAAGTATAAACGACTAAAATTAAATCCCACATGGCTTACACCTTCTGTTAAAAGGGCAATACATGACAAAAAAAGGGCATTTGAAAAATACAAAGCTGAAGGTACAGCTGTAGCCTTTTTAAATTATAAAGAGCTTAATAAAATCTGTAAAAATCTAATAACATCAGCAAAAATACAAAATGAAAGGCAGGTGGCCAAGGATAGTAAAACAAATCCCAAATAATTCTTCAAGTATATAAATGCAAAAAAGCCAAGGTCTGAACATGTAGGACCCCTAGATAGTGGTAATGGGGAGTTGGTCACAGGGGATCAAGAGAAGGCAGTGTTACTAAATGGGTTCTTCCTCTCTGTATATACGACAGAAGAAAGAGCAGCTGATGTAGCCGCTGCCAGTGCTGTTAATATATCAGTTGATATATTGAATTGGATGAATGTAGATATGGTCCAAGCTAAATTAAACAAAATAAATGTACACAAGGCCCTGGGACCAGATGGGTTACACCCTAGAGTTCTTAAGGAGCTTAGTTCAGTTATTTCTGTCCCCCCTTTTCATAATATTTAGAGATTCTCTAGTGACTGGTATAGGGCCAAGGGACTGGCACAGGGCAAATGTGGTGCCTATTTTCAAAAAGGGCTCTAGGTCTTCCCCAGGTAATTATAGACCAGAGAGCTTAACATCCATTGTGGGGAAAATGTTTGAGGGGCTATTGAGGGACTATATACAGAATTATGTGACAATAAATAGTATTATAAGTGACAGCCAGCACGGTTTTACAAAGGACAGAAGTTGTCAAACTAACCTGATCTGTTTTTATGAAGAGGTGAGTAGAAGCCTAGACACAGAGGGGCCACTGTGGGTATAGTGTTTTTGGACTTTGCAAAGGCATTTGACACTGTCCCTCTAATGGATAATCTAAGGACTATAGGTTTAGATAATATAGTTTGTAATTGAATTGAGAATTGGCTCAAGAACCGTACCCAGAGAGTTGAGGTAAATGATTCCTACTCTGAATGGTCCCCAGTTATAAGTGGTGTACCCCAGGGTTCCGTGCTGGGACCACTATTATTCAACTTATTTATTAATGATATAGAGGATGGGATTAATAGCACTATTTCTATTTTTGCAGATGACACCAAGCTATGTAATATAGTTCAGACTATGGAAGATGTTCGTGAATTGCAAGCGGATTTAAACAAACTAAGTGTTTGGGCATCCAGTTGACAAATGAAGTTTAATGTAGATAAATGTAAAGTTATGCATCTGGGTACCAACAACCTGCATGCATCATATGTCCTAGGGGGCGCTACACTGGGGGAGTCACTTGTTGAGAAGGATCTGGATGAACTTGTAAATCATAAACGAAATAACAGCGCAATGTCAATCAGCTGCTTCAAAGGCCAGCAGGATATTGTCGTGTATTAAAAGAGGCATGGACTCGCGGGACAGGGATGTAATATTACCACTTTACAAAGTATTAGTGAGGCCTCATCTAGAATATGCAGTTCAGTTCTGGGCTCCAGTTCATAGAAAGGATGCCCTGGAGTTGGAAAAAATACAAAGAAGAGCAACGAAGCTAATAAGGGGCATGGAGAATCTAAGTTATGAGGAAAGATTAAAAGAACTAAACCTATTTAGCCTTAAAAAAAGACGACTAAGGGGGGACATGATTAACTTATATAAATATATGAATGGCACATACAAAAAATATGGTGAAATCCTGTTCCATGTAAAACCCCCTCAAAAAACAAGGGGGCACTCCCTCCGTCCGGAGAAAAAAAGGTTCAACCTGCGGAGGCGACAAGCCTTCTTTACTGGGAGAACTGTGAATCTATGGAATAGTCACCGCAGGAGCTGGTCACAGCAGGGACAGTAGATGGCTTTAAAAAAGGCAAAGATAATTTCCTAGAACAAAAAAATATTATCTCCTTTGTGTAGAAAAGTTTCCCATCCCTTTTCCCATCCCTTGGTTGAACTTGATGGACATGTGTCTTTTTTCAGCCGTACAAACAATGTAACTATGTATGTATGTAATTGGCTTTGGTCTAAGAGTATAATTATGTATTATTTGTAAGAGGTACAAGACAAAGAAACATGTTTGGTGTTCATATTACCGTTTAGTGGTTTTATGGCCTGAAAGCAGATAATGTGGTCTGTGACATAATGGGGGTGACTGCAATAATGCAATAAACCATTTAGAACTGCATGGTGCATTAATGGACATTTTGACCAATGGGCATTTTTTTTTTGTAGAAGAGTCCGTCTGGGGACAGTTCTTCACCCCCTGTTTACTCCACCGAAACCTCTAGAAAGCTTATTTTGTCTTTTTGATTGATATAGTCAGTAGTGTACATAGAAAATAAGGGGCTCCATAGCAAAGATCCAAATGGTGCTTGGTTTTGCCACCCAGGACAGAAGGGCTGGTGTCAGTCCGCCCCCCCCCATGCCCATTCTAGGTCCGTTGGGTCAATTTCCTATTCTCTTATTTGCTAACAATGTTGTTCATCTGAAGGTGGGAGTCCTTCACAGTTTCTTGCCACCCACTAGCAACGGGAACGGGACTTACCAGGGACGGGTCTCTTTCTCCAAGCCACAAGGTCTGTCTTTATGGTAGGCACCCCCTTACATATATTTTGTCTTAAAAAATAGAAATGTGGTGTCAAAGTGGACATACCTTTGTGCACCGGTGTGTCCATAGTAGATCAGCAGCTTGCGAGGGGGATGGGGTATATACTTTTAATTGTTTTTAATCTAACAAGTGTCTAGGTAGTTTAGTTGTGTTCATGTGGATCCTTAAATTGATTGTTTTTCTTGCTTTTTTTTTTTTTAGGAGGAATTACCCGTGTTTGAAAATTTATTACAGAGAATTGCAAGAAAACCAAGACCTGATCAGTTCTATGGTTTAATGGGAAAGAGGAACAATGGTAGGTGATAGCAGTGATGTAATATTTTATAATTTATAAGTTGGGGGACAGTCAGGTTATATCTATAATGTATCTCATTTGTAATTGATGCTTCTGGTTCCTAGTAAATAAATAGATTAAAAGACCTTGTTGGTCTAATGGATATAAAATTAAAAATAAAGCAACTTTGCAAATATCTTCATGAAAAATCTCCTACTGTTTTGTGTCTACAAATAAATGCATATCCATGGTTACAGACTACAAACAAACCCTGTGTAGTCTGATCCTGCAGACATACTCCCTTCGATTTATCCACTTCTTATCCAGGCGGAGATTGCCTGGAAAGGTGGCCATTACTGCATTCAGTCTTCGCCTGGCCGGAGGAGTCCCATTCTCCCGTTAGGTGGGAGTCCCAGAGTTGGGTTTCCCATCAATCAGTAGGATGTTTAATGTGGAAAACCGATTTAAGACACCCCACCCTGGTCAATAAGCAGACTATATTCTCAGTGATGATATCACTGGTTACTGGTCAATAAATGGGTAGCCTAAATATTTAGTGATGACATCACTGCTTACTAGTGAACTGGCTAAACTCTTAATGATATCACTGGTTTATAGTCAATGAATGGTTAGGCTAAATACTTAGTGATGAACTCAATTTAACTAGTGAACCAGCTAAACTCTCAATGATGTCACTGGTTACTGGTCAATGAATGGGATATTTAGTGATGACATCACTGCTTACTAGTAAACTGGCTAAACTCTACATGATGTCACTGGTAATTGGTCAAGGGGCAGGTCAGATATTTAGAGATGTTACTCATTCATAGGTTGTTTTATCAACTTTTTGCAAATAGTGACTTTATAAAATAGCCGCCAACTCAATTACTGCTGTTGAGTGAAATATAACAGTGTTTTTTGTCACTGTTTTTTTTAGGATATGGCCAGATGTCCCGCAAAAGTAAGTTGACTTTCCATATTACTGTGTTACCCAATACTTGTTAAACTTTCCGCGTCCGACATTGCTTTTTTCTCTCAGATTTAGAAAAAAAAAATATTTCTAATATTGCGAACCCATTACCTAATCGTCATTTCAGGTGGAATCTGACTAAACGTAATCAAATTACTGAACTGTTATAAGGGAAACATCAGAGGCGCAGCAGATGTGCAGTTATAATAATCCGGCTGCCGTAGCACTGTATCATTATTTATGTTGTGTTCTAATTAGTACTTAATATGACTTCATCTGTACACAATCAGGAAGGTTTATTAAAACTGGAGCACAGAGAAAAGACGCCGTCACATGTGACAACCAATAAGATGGGGGATAGATATGTTCTACAACCAAAATTGACAAAATAGGATTAGTTGCTAGGGGGAAATGGAGTAGCAGTCCACAGCAACCAATCAGATTGTAGCTCACAATTTCCAGTGCAGGTGCTCCATTGCTCTGGTCTGCATTATTATTATTTATTTATTTATTTTTTACTTGAAACTTTATTAGGTTTTAAAAAATAAAATAAAAAAATGGTCCTAATGCAATAGCAGCAAAATAAGCAATCATAAAGGATGGACACAAAGTGGCCAACACAAGAAGAAAAGACATACATTACTTTAAGGAACACTAAAGGGTAAACCAATACACTGTGTTAGGACCTGAGGGGGCGGAGCATGACACAGATTTTCAAAGAACGCCAAATGTAACACAGTGGGACTCAAAACTGTCTAAAAGAAAACTGCCCAGAGCAACCAATCTGTCGCCTTCATTTTCCCTGACAGGGAGTTGACATTTCCCTAGGATTTGCCAAAAATAAACTGGTCACAGAGTGTCTCCAGCAATCTGACATAATCTGTGGGAGAACCTGGCGGTAAGTGTTCAGTTCCCCTACAGCGCCACCACAGGTTAAAAAAAGTATTACAAGGTGCTCATTGAAATATATGTTGTGTACGTCTACTGCAACAACATATTGGGTCCTCCAGACACAGACACAGATGACGGACTGTCTTTTATTAAATAGGGTTTTTGAAAATGTGATTTCTAAACCAGACAATACCTTTGAAAAATAAAAACTGAGATCTGATTGGCTACTATGGGCAACAGTTATCTGCTAAACTCTGAGTGTATCAGTTTTTCTTGGAAAGTTCCTTTAGGAAAATATGAAAGTATAAAGTCACGCAGTGTAGCATGCATTATATTCCTCAACTCAGAGGAACCCTTACGGGCTATGAGGCCCATGCTATTGAACTTCCCAAGATTCACCTCTACTTTTCTCTTTCGGGGCGTCTGGAAGGCCATGTCCTCTTTAAAAAGCAAATACTTCACATTCATATTCTTCTTCTACATGTAGGATTTGGTCAAATATCTCGAAAACGTAAGTAACATATTAGCCTTAGAAAACAAAAAATCGAATATTGGTGATTGTTTTTGATCTTCTATATAAATCCACATAATCAACACAAATCAAGAAAATAGTTAAATTTGCATTTGCTTTCGTTGTCAAATCAGGTTTTTCTCATTCGTTTTCTGTGCTTAATGGGGAGTTCTTATCAATACCGGACTAAATCTACTAAAAATCATAATCGAATAATCTTCCCAGAATCTACATGAAATGTGGAGTAACTTTATAAATTTTTTGCTTCACATATTTTACACTGATTTACTGATAATTGAGTTACATTATGATTTTCTTCTCCATTCCCATTTAAAGCTGCATTTACAGTTTTGTTGATTTTCTGTTAATAATAAGCAGTGCATTATGGGAGCTATATATATATAATTACATGGGGTTAACCTGATAGGCCACATGTCTGACAGAGGGGTGGAGATAAATTGTTGTCTACTTCCAAAGGCAACCAGCAGAATTTTTACAGCTATGAATATGAAAGAAGAAAAGAATATAAGAAATAACTCTAGATTGTTACAAAGAATAAGTACTTAAAGGGGGTTTCCTATCTGTAAATGAGAACCTGCTTCTGATCAGCTGATCATGATGGGTCCGGCAGCTGTATCGCTTAGAAAATCTGCAGTCAACCACACATTTTTCCTGCAGTGGCCACTACAGGAGAAATGTGGTATTACATGGCACTTATTCAAATGATTCAACATTCCTAGCAAAGGACCCCCTCTGTATGATATTTGTATGCCCATTTAAAACAAAAGGTTGTTAAAAGTGGAGCTTCACTTTTCAAGATGTGCATCATTCAACATGTCTGTAAAAAAATGAGGTATATCGCATGATATATGACAGCCGAGTACAGCACTCGGCTATTTCCTTCGGCCCCATAGACATTGAATGGAGCGGCAGCGATTGTGCAGTGAGGAGGAACGGGGGTCGGGATCGTTGTTCTAGAGATCGGTGGGGCTCCCAGAGATCATACATTTTTTGCCTACCCTGTATATAGGTGATAAATATTAATTTTGGGAATACCCTTTTAAGGACCATTTAATTTTCAGGAGCTGTTGGAATCCCAGCTGCTGCACCCCCACCGACCATACTTTTATAACATGTCATTCATGATGATCAGAGACAGTTCTTATTAAAAATAGACGGTCAAGCTTTGACATATATATATATATATATATATATATATATATATATATATATATATATATATATGCTCACTTGAGATTCAGGGCTGATGCCATCTTTCATAGTTTGAAGGAGGGATAAAGTTCTTTACTTTCTTTGCTACGCTTCTACAGTATTCGTGATCCCAGGAGCCAGGTGTCAATCTCCCTACAGTGTCCCTACAGGGGAAATGAAGCATTGCACCTTTCTCATTAAAATCAGTGAGCTGTCTGTGTAATACGTGGACATGCAGGGTCCTCCAGCGCAAGAGACGCTCCTTACTCTATGAGGATCCTGAAAGGAAAACATCCTCCTTTGTTAACTCAGAATGCCCTAATAGAGTAGCTATAGTCCTGAACCTTCCCTCTGGACTCTGCTGGTGCCTAATACTACATCAGCAAGGACTAATGAGTAGGGTAATTATCCTCATATGACATGATATATATGACTCCATAGCGCGGCATGAAGAGGTTAAGAGGCACTGGGTCAAGGATACCCAGTGCAGTCCCCATGTAAGTTAAAGGGGTTTTCCAGTATTATGTAAATAAAGCTTAATTATTGTATAAGGAAAAGTTTAAGTTCCTTACCATTTTGAAGATCTCTGCTTACTGTCAGTGAATATGTTTCCCTTTTACTTCAGAGGCAGAAAACCTATTATGACCTACAATTTATTATTCAGCGAGCAAAAGAACAGAACAAATGTCTTTCTTGTCCTGGAATCGAGGCTGATAGGTCTTTTCTATATTAACACAGTGAATCAAATCATCAGCTGTGTGAGCAGGATTACGTCCTTTTCACTCCCCTTTATAGCTCAGTTGAAAAGACAGGAACAATGTTGCGATATGACCTTGTTTAGCTGAAGCACTAACATAGCTATTAGGTTAAAGATGCTAGAAAGAACACTCCCACTATACCACATTTATTATATATTATTATATATCATGTATTATTATATTATGTATATAGAGCCTATATAGCTTGTCCTCACATGTATGGTGGCATTGAAAATCGTTGTTGGTGAAAGAAGTTGTCCGATTTGGATCCCTGAGGATCCTGCAGTGAACAGCACTAAGATCAGCTGTGATCTGAAGGAGAACCCGGCAGCAAGTGTTCAATTTCCCTGCAGTGCCACCACAGGGGAAATGAAGCATTACACAATTCCCAATAAAATCAATGGGAAGTTCGTGTAATGCATGGTTGTGCCAGGTCCTCCAGAGTGAGAGACTCTCTTTGTATCAGCTCCGGCTATTTGATGGAGGTTACAGATGAGGGACCCCTCTATTAATACAGAATTAGAAAATTAGTTTAACTATGCAGCAGCCCCTTTAGGCGGAGATCCCAGGTCTCTGAGCAGAACTAGCTACACACCTTTCAATGTAGTCTATAGATGAACACTGTTGATGATAAGGTCTGCCTGCCCTTTTAACTACTGAAAAAGCAATCCGCATCCAAAAAAAATAATCTGATTTCTGATTCCTATTAATCCATCTGTTTACCTTCATGTCTATGGTTTTGTGGATTAAAGGATTAACACATTGGGATCAATCAGCGCATCTCCTGGTCAGACATAGAAAATCAAACATTGTCCTGTCCCCCCCACCTCCATCCACCGTATTAATGTTGAGCCAGAGAACCCGTATAGTTAATGTTTTTGAATAAAAAAACAACTTATAAAAAATGCAGAAATGTATAAAACCCACAATCCTTGAAATGTATATTTTTCAGGGTATAAATCAGATTCCTTTTATGGACTTATGGGCAAAAGATCTTTATTTTCCGGTAGGTATTTATCCTATGTATCATTGATAAGAGCAATGTTTTATTAATGATACAGCAGCATTAAGTGGTATTCAGTTTATTATGTAACAACGTTTCCTCCATTTAAATATTTATTTAATCATTTATTTATTACATGTTTGTGTCATCTACCGTCTATAGTGGCAGCTGGCACTTGGGAATAACCAATATGGCCTACCAAAGCAAATGGGAATATAGTGTTAGAAATACGGTAGCATGTCTACTTTCTACCATGACCCTGAAATGAATAGAAACCATTAAAAAAAAGGTTTGCTTTTACATCTCTCATTAGGGCTGTCATGTGGGCGTCCCTACCTTGATGTAGTTACGTCCGGGGCAAACACAGGATTTTTAAAAGGGGGTTTACAAACACATAATTTACAAACCAAGTTATTTTTGCCACGCTCCTGCTACCCTCTGGTTTTTACGCTATGAGTACTGGTCAGCATTTATCCACCAGTGGAGCCTTTTATATTACAACCTCTAACATAAAAGGCTTGGCTAGTGGGTACGTGCTGACCAGTACGCGTAACGTAAAAAAAAAAGCACATATAGTGCCACACTCAGTGCCCCCAGTAGATAGTGCCACACTCAGTGCCCCCTATAGATAGTGCGACACAATGACCCCTGCAGAGAGTGCCACAGTACCCCTGTAGATAATGCCACAGATGTAAATAGTGGCAAGGTGCCCCTGTAGATAATGCCACAGATTTAGATAGTGCCAAAGTGCCCCACACCACAACAAGCACACTCACCTGTACCCGTTCCCACGCCTTCCTCCAGCAATGCAGGTCTGGTCTGTTCTGACCAGCCTGTTCCAGTGGAACGACGCAGGTGGCGCGATGACATCATCGCGCCGCCTGCATCATAAGAAAAGTGCAGAATGGTGGGGAAAGGAACTGATGGTTCCTTTGCTTG
The DNA here is from genome assembly GCF_050947455.1 of Rhinoderma darwinii. NCBI lineage: Eukaryota > Metazoa > Chordata > Amphibia > Anura > Rhinodermatidae > Rhinoderma > Rhinoderma darwinii. The sequence goes on from NC_134691.1 coordinate 331,354,504, forward strand.
GCAGTGCTATCAGTTGTATCTGTATCCTAAGGACGTGGATACATTTGAGTCCAATTGTATGTGAGGTCACCCATCCCCGGTCACAGGGGGCTTTCCGGGCAACTGAAAACCTTCCCTGCCTGCACCTGTTAATGTTACTTTGGGAGATTGGCAGACTGCAGCGACATAGCTATGGGGGTGCAGAGGTTGCAAACACACCAGGGACCTGGTGCCTGAGGGGGCCCATGGGGTCCCTCAGCTATAGCATTGAACAGTAGTACAATAGTACATAATATGGACTCACAAGGACTTCATGTGCTGCCTTACAGGGTCAATGCATGCGGCTCTGGAGCACAAACTGTATTTCTAGTAAGGGAAGAACTGTGAAGGCTAAGAGAGTAGAAACATGATGAACATATGGAAGTTTTATCATGTGGACACTAGTTCCCAGGGAACGCATTGACTCCCAAGTGCCTCATGTGTTGGAGGTGACATGGTCAACCTCGGAGCACATTGACCATCTTCGTGCCAAGATTGCTCACTGAATTATTTGGCTCCACGTCCCCCTTTAAGTACATACAGCACATTACATATCAAGCGCTGCTTAAAGAGGCTCTGTCACCAGATTTTGCAGCCCCTATCTGCTATTGCAGCAGATAGGCGCTGCAATGTAGATTACAGTAACGTTTTTATTTTTAAAAAACGAGCATTTTTGGCCAAGTTATGACCATTTTCGTATTTATGCAAATGAGGCTTGCAAAAGTACAACTGGGCGTGTTTAAAAGTAAAAGTACAACTGGGCGTGTATTATGTGCGTACATCGGGGCGTGTTTACTACTTTTACTAGCTGGGCGTTGTGTATAGAAGTATCATCCACTTCTCTTCAGAACGCCCAGCTTCTGGCAGATCACGCTGTGACGTCACTCACAGGTCCTGAAACGTGTCGGCACCAGAGGCTACAGATGATTCTGCAGCAGCATCAGCAGGTAAGTAGCTACATGGACTTACCTGCAAACGCCGATGCTGCTGCAGAATCATCTGTAGCCTCTGGTGCCGACACGATGCAGGACCTGTGAGTGACGTCACAGATCTGCACTGCCAGAAGCTGGGCGTTGTGAAGAGAAGTGGATGACACTTCTATACACAACGCCCAGCTAGTAAAAGTAGTAAACACGCCCCGATGTACGCACATAATACACGCCCAGTTGTACTTTTACTTTTCAACACGCCCAGTTGTACTTTTGCAAGCCTCATTTGCATAAATACGAAAATGGTCATAACTTGGCCAAAAATGCTCGTTTTTTAAAAATAAAAACGTTACTATAATCTACATTGCAGCGCCGATCTGCTGCAATAGGAGATAGGGGCTGCAAAATCTGGTGACAGAGCCTCTTTAAGTAATTACCCCATGGGAACGAGTTCTTAAAGCTTCAATGCAAACGATGACTTATTGTTAAGAAGCTGCAGGGAAGTGAACTGCCGACGAGCCGTCACAGCAGAGTCCGGACGGCCCCGGTTCAGTTTTGCTGCTCATCACCAAGGACCATGTCAACTACTGCAGAAATGTATTAAAAAAGAACAAAATTATTAGGATCAGTCACTACTAGAACTATGCACATTCACTTTATAGTGGATTGAGTTATCTATCCTCATAGATTGACAGGATGTTCTGTTGTATTTTGTTATTCTTTATAAATCTTTTTGTATTTTCTGTTTTTATTTTATGCAATTTTTATAAATATTTTTGTCACAAAAAAATTACAAATCGGTAACTATATATAGATAGAAGTATTTATTGATGTACAGTCTGTGTATTCTCTAAGAACATGTTTTTTTGGCAGCAAGGTAAGTATTCATATTGGGTTCCCACCACAGAAGATTATTAATAATTTCAGTGTTAGGCTGATTCTGGGCGGCCATATTATTGCTTCATTTTAGCCTCCAGATTGTGGCCACAAGACCTGGACCCCTGCGGTTCCACTGAACCAAACCTAGTTCCCCCATAGAGTATATATCGTGGACGTAATAAGGATGCTTAAATGGGGCTGTATTGCCGTGGCCTGAACCCGGCCTTAGAAGAAAAGTATATTAATATGGTTTATGAGAATCGGGATTCCAGTACAATTCATTGCAGGACTGAGTTGAACCTCTGAGCCATTCGAGTCTGGTTGCTAGGGATACACTGCCTAACAACCACAATATTTTCAATTGTATTGTCAAGTAACTTGACCCTAGCAACCAGCTTGTCTCAAAATGACTGAGATCAGAGAAGAAGAAATAGTCCTGGCAGTACAGAAACCGCACATTTCTCCGTCTCCTACTCCTGCATTAACCATATTTTGTAACCGTAAATCTAGAGGGAGTATTTCCTTTCTTCTGAATAGAGGGATTCTCACCCCACCCTCTAGTTTCCTTTAATATAATGATTGAATATTATTACTCCCAGGTTATATTACACCTCTGCACATTATGCAATAAGACATTTTATGTCACTGTATGTTATTGTAATGTAAGTATCATTGTATGGTTCCAGATTTATAAATTATCTATCTATCTATCTATCTATCCAATAATTTAATATGTTGTAAGACTATTTTAATTGAACATTTTTTATTTTTTATTTTTCCCATAGGATCATCAGAAAGAAACACGATACATAATTATGAAAGAAGACGCAAATGAGACATCCCACCCGTTCCATTGATTAAACTTCATTCATTGAACCAGAAGATGAAGTGTAATATATTATATCCAGTGTAAAATGAATACTTATTTATTTTAAAATTGATTTAGCTTATATATTCAATAAAGTTATTATTTTTAATAGTGTGGCAATGACACGTGTCCTATAAGTGTGCTGTGATTCTCCAATTATCACTCTCTTCGGGATAATATAATAGGCAAATGATTGGAGAAGGGTTTACATTTTTTGAGGAGAATCGGTTAAGGTGAGGAACCTCATGTGATGATGAATTACCCCCCTGTTGGCCCAAGTGTAAGTGGAGATCTGAAAATTCAGACCTATGGACCTTAACTTGCTCTGTATGGAAATGACCATGGTCTGTCTTGTAAGACATTGGTGATCTTCACTTCTCTTGACCATGGGTTGTTCATTTGCATATAATGTAAGTAAAGGTCTGGAGTTGTGCATCCCCAGATCCTGGCCTAGACCTTCATCAAGAGCAGTAGCTTAAAAGCCATGGCGGGAAGTTCTTCATTTTTAAGTTGACGTTGAGGTTCCTCAACCTAGCAGATTCTCCCAAATGTGACGATGGTCTATCTATCCAGTGGAAGGGATAGAGACATCCAGTGCTTCTCCTAAGCTGGAAGAACATTATGGTAGTTGTAGTCCATCAGTAGATGGGCCACCACCGAGTCACTACCCTTAATATTTAGATACGCTATTGAGTCAGTGAGAGACAGAAGTTCAATGTTGTAATGTTTAATGATAACGCGATGACTCTCTTGTACCTTTTGTTATTGACCAGACATTGGTATCATTGCAGCATGTTTATTTTACTTTCTGAATGTGAATCCAAAGTCTTCATTTCATAGTTTCGATTTTTTCTGATAGTGGCACTTTGAATAAAAAAAACCTTGAGATTTTGCAACATTTCCTTGCGTTTCAAGCTTCTTTATTTTATATTGTATATTTTATAAACCAGTGTAATGATTCAGATTATTGTTTACATCAGTTGTCCCGCACCAGCCGCATACTGTCAGGGCATTTTGGGAGTTGTAATTTTGCAACAGTTCGAGAGCCACAAGTTGGGGAACACTAGTCTACATGAGGTGAGGTGGCCCACCACAGCTTGATCTAGTCCACATTTTAATGGATGGTGAGAACTTGCACAGGGATGTGATCTGCACAGGTGCCGCAGTGGCAGCAAACAAAGTGGTGGAAAATAGATTCTCATTAGGCCAGATTCACACGAACGTTGCGTTTTTGCGCGCGCAAACAACGCAGCGTTTTGCGAGCGCAAAAACCATTTGACAGCTGCGTGTGTCATGCGTGTCTGATGCGCGGCTGCGTGATTTTCGCGCAGCCGGCATCATAGAGATGAGGCTTGTCAACGCCCGTCACTGTCCAAGGTGCTGAAAGAGCTAAATCTTTCAGCACCCTCGACAGTGAATGCCGAACACAACAGCGAAAAACCTGTAAAAAAAAAAGATAAAGTTCCTACTTACCGAGAACTTCCCGGCCGTTGCCTTGGTGACGCGTCCTTGGTGACGCGTCCTTGGTGACGCGCCTCTCTTGACATCGGGCCCCACCTCCCTGGATGACGCAGCAGTCCAAGTGACCGCTGCAGCCTGTGATTGGCTGCAGCCTGTGCTTGGCCTGTGATTGGCTGGAGCTGTCACTTGAACTGAAGTGTCATCCCGGGAGGTCGGACTGCAGGAAGGAGACAGGAGTGATCGGTAAGTTAGAACTTCGGTTTTTTTTACAGGTTAATGTATTTTGGGATCGCAAGTCACTGTCCATGGTGCTGAAACAGTTTAACTCTTTCAGCACCATGGACAGTGACTATCTCCTGACGTCGCGTACCGATAATTTTTTTGCCGGGATCGGCCAAAACGAGTTTGGCCGAACCCGGTGAAGTTCGGTACGCTTGTCCGGCTTCGCTCATCGCAAAGACACTCCGTTTGGATGTTCGGAAACAGAAAAGCACGTGGTGCTTTTCGGTTTTCATTCATCCTTTTCACTGCTGTTGCGCGAATCACGCTCGTCCCACGGAAGTGCTTCCGTGTGGTGCGCGTGATTTTCACGCACCCATTGACTTCAATGGGTGCGTGATGCGTGAAATACGCAGAGTTATTGAACCTGTCGCGCTTTTTGCGCAGCAGACAAACGCTGCGCAAAAAGCACGGACTGTCTGTACTGCCCCATAGACTTGTATTGGTCCATGCGTGCCGCGTGAAAACCACGCGGCCCGCACGGACCGAATACACGCTCGTGTGAATCCCCCCTTAGGAAAATGGTACGGAGGCACCAGGACTTCCTCTCCCTAGTGGCTGGGGTGGTGGTCGTGTCAAGCAGCAGCTGAAAGGGGCCGCATTTTTATCTTTGTTATGGAGCTTTCCATTCTGCAGTGTATGCCACCTTAATGATGTGTCCTCAAGTTGGGTAAAAAAGTCTACGACTACTGAAGGTGACTTATGCCTTAGCACAATAAATATCAGATTGGGGGTCATGGCTCTTCAGTGTTGTCATAGCTTATAAAACAGGTTTTGTGGCATTGCTGATGCGATCTCTTTAGCCTAGTATGTGATGGGTACAGATGTAGCAGCGTTGACTTTGTTATTAATTGTTTCCTGCATTAGACCTACCTGTACAATTTATTCACTTTGTTATAAGTAGCAGGTTTGTGGACCCACTGGGCTACTCCACTGGTTTGGCTTAGGGTCATCTCTAAGGGCGTTATCTAAGTAGCCTCTCCGGTCTTCCACCTTTTATTCCCTATACAGGGATCTGTCTTACCAGGTCACTATCTCTTGAGGTGGTCCCGGCGGAGTAGCTGCTGGTCAATCAGACAGTAAATAGGCACTGGCAGACGGTACCTTAACAGATGGAAGCTGACAGCGGATCACTGGTCACAGGCGGATAGCGGATAGCTGGACACTGTCAGGTAGCAGGTCACTGGACATAGTCAGGTAGCTGGGTATTGGCTGACAGCAGATAGCAATAGCAGACTATATACAGGCTGGTAATGGATAAACAGATACAGGCTGACCACAGATAGCAATAGAGGACTGGAAACAGGCTGGTAACAGATAATTGAATACAGGCTGACTACAGATAGCAATAGCGGACTAGAATCAGATGCATACAGGAACCTTTGCAGGATACAACTAGGTTGGTCCAATGTTTCTCAGGCACCAGGTGGATAGTGGAGGTCCCTTAAATAGTCCTGGGAGCAACAGGGATTGGTTAAGTGATTATTGAATTTATCATGCTGGCCTTTAAGAGATGGCCGCGGCGCGCACGCACTATTTACAGTGCGGCTGAGAGCGGAGGAGGACGCAGAAGACACCTGTTGCCTAGGAGAGAGGCAGGCTGCTGGAGGAGGCTTGAGACTTGGTGGCTGCAACTCCCGGCAGGAGTGGGACCCTTCGCCGGCGCTTCACACTTCATATAAAATAATCTACTCAGCTCTGCTATATTTGTATAAATATGTAGAAATTAAATGGGAGCAAAATGGACATTTGATTGGTTGCGCCCAATGCTTGTCCAATGAAGATCCTCTAAATACGATATAATCCATCCACTCCCCAGATGTGTCCGGCCATGTGATGTCAGAGAAGAGCGAGCGGTTGGTGAGCAATCTCACATTTTCCAACCTTTCTGGCTATAATGTTGGTTCTCCGTTCTAGCGGGTTGCATTTTTTATTTTTCTATGAAAAAAGGGGAAAATCATCCTGATCTTAAGAAGCATTCGATAGCAGGGACATAACAAGTAACCATGAAGCTATAAGTCACCTCGATCTCTCAGAGGCTTCTTTAATAATGTAGTTGGTCCCCCTCAGGTGCTGGGCCCATGTCATCTGCTATGGCGGCTACGCTGGCACCAGGGGTGTAACTATATGGGTAGCGGTCCCACCCAGACTCTGGCATTTGAGGGGACCCTGAGGGTATGTTCACACGGCCTATTTTCGGCCGTAAACGCCCGAAAAATCGGAAGCAGAATGCCTCCAAACATCTGCCCATTGATGTCTTGGGGGCCCCTGCAACCTACACTCTTAAAAAATTAGTTCACTGACCTAGCCGTGTATTAAATTCCACAGTTAAGGCAGAGTGCTTGTTGACAATCTCCTGGCACCAAGCCCCCTGGACACACGCAACATTAGCAAACCTAGCTACGCCCGTTGGGGACCCAAAGGGTCCCTCTTGTAACTTAAGGACCCTGACCCCCGATGCAAAATCTGTTACAGGGCCCCCACCTACCATGTACCAATTATAATACTGGTGTCTTCTTATGTGGCTGAGGAGACTTTGACCACCTCAGGCACCAGAGCCGATTTCGACTGCTACCTCTACACCTCTATAGCTACGCCATTATATATATTATTTATATTAGTAAACATAAAATAAGAAGCATGTGGAGCTTGAAATCAATAAATGAGACACATTTCTTTGAGCTTGTACAAGGTTTTGTGTGTTTTTTTTTGCTTATTGGTTTTGGCTGCTCGGATTGTTCTGCTTCAGGAGATGTTTTTGCTTTTCATCCTTTGTTTCTCTTGATTTAGTGTCTACTGAATGATGTATAAGGGTCATTTCAAGTAAAACTAAAGTTGTTGAAAAATTGAGCTTTTTATTTCACCGTTCTACATTCCCATCTGATAAACAGTGTTTATTCGGAGCACCTACATTTACTTTTAGAAAATCAGGATGAGCTGTATAATGGGCCAGCCCCCCTGATATATAAAACAGGGCTCCAAACACTCCAATGAGAGGACCCCAGCAACAGCTCCTCATATCTCAGCTGCCCGGACCCTTGACAGAAAAAAAGTTTAAGCCCATCTTTAAAATTTAGTTGCAATTCTAGAAATTTCATCTGGGGGTCCAGAAACCAAAACCGGGAGGAGGCGCATTGTATGCCGAGGCACCTCAGTACATTGATGACCCCAGTAAAAGTGCTACCCAATATTCCTAGTTGTTAAAGGGATTGTCCACTCTTTATTTTTGTTATTAATTTATTTGAAGAATAGGAAATCATACAGATTTATAATTGTATTAGAAATTCGTCTCATATACCTTTCTTATACCAGTGTAATTGCCTCTATCTAAAAGAATTAGTATAGGCCACAGATTAGTCCATAGTAATGCAGCCATAGGATAACTGAACGGACTAAAGATGGAGGCAGTCATGTGGCCCACATCATGTGACCATTGCCATTCAGGTAACACGGTCCAGGTTATATATATTTTTTAATGTAACATTATTAACACAATGGCATCATCTCATAGAGACAGGCAGCCATTCTATAAATCATCTAGAGACAGTAAATACAGGCACAGTGAAGTTGTCCATCATTATTTCACCATTAGTCCTATTCACTTAGCCCATGGATGTGTCCTCTATTAGAAAACAAATATGTAAAAACAAAAAAACTGAACAACCCCGTGACTTCAAGGTGTTCAGAACAGGATAATAAAAACAGTGATGTCACAGTTTAGACATTATAAGCACAATGATGTCATAATAAGTATATAATTAACACAGTGCTTTCTCAGAACAGGGATAAAAAAAAAATGCAGTGACTTCACAGTACAGAAATAATAAACACAGTGACGTCACAGTACAGGGATAATTAACACAATGATGTCACAATACAGAGATAATAAACACAGTGATGTCACAGTACAAAGATAATAAATACAGTGATGTCACAGTACAGGGATAATAAATACAGTCATGTCACAGTACAGAGATAATAAACACATTGATGTTATAGTACAGGGAGAAAAAACAACAGTGATGTCATAGTACAGGGATAATAAATATAGTGAAGTAACAATACAGATAATAAACACAGTGATGTCACAGTACAGAAATACTAAGCACAGTGATGTCACAGTACAGGTATAAGAAACAGTAATGTCAAAATACAGGAATACTAAACACAGTGATGTCACAGTACAGAGAACAAATTGCTTCTCCCTTATATGGTAGAGTGGCTGTTGGGCTCCCTCAGGCCCTAGGGCCCAAGTGTGATTGCACAGTAATCTTGGAAAGTTGTGATGCTGGGCTTCCATGACTCTTGGGCTCAGGGCCGCCATCAGGGGGGTTTTAGGGGTACTGGTGTGAGGGGCCCGGCCAAACCTAATTGAAAGGGGGGCCCGGCACCCACGAACGCCCGCACTTCTCATTTGTGAGAACCGCAGCATTTCCGCAACAGAGGAGCCGCGATTCCATAGAATAAATTGACATGCTGCGGCTTAAAAAGCCACACTGCAGGTCCATTTTATTTGCAGCGGGTGAATGAGATTTGTTCGTCTAAATAAGCCCTAACAATAAGGCCCAGTTCACAGAGTTTTTGGGCCTTGATATTGACTCGGACACTGCGTCAGAATCAGCACCAAACAACTTCCAAAACCGCCTCCCATTGATTTAATCTGAAATCAATGGGAGCCAGTCGCGGAAAAAAGGAAAAGCAGCACGTCCTTTCTTGCCGCGGTTCTGCCTCTGACCTCCCATCGAAATCAATGGGAGGCAGAAAATGCATTTTTCGCTGCATTTTTTGTCTGCTGTCCTCAATCGCCGCGGGCAAAAAACGCGGCAAGATATTGTGGGCAGATCAAAATCTACCTCAAAATTTGGTGCGCGGTTCCAGGCGGTCGCGGACGCTCGCGCGGGAGTTTGCGAGTGCGCACGCGTGGGGGGGGGCCAGAAAATGTAGCTGTATGGGGCCCCGAAATTCCTGATGACGGCCCTGCTTGGGCTCATTACATCGCTTTAAATGTACAATCATTGTGGGGCCCACCACTAGGACCCCGACTGTTCTGACTGACCCCACGTTCCTCCTCACGGCATGATCGCAGTAAGGAGGATTTTGAATGAAGCACAAGCACAAAATCCTTCTCACTGCGATTGTGCATGGTGGAGCAACGGAGAGCCGGGACCCCTGTTCTAATGTTTGGTGGGGGTCCAATTGGTGGGGCCGACAGTGATCATACATTTATCACCCATCCTGTGGATAGGTGATAAATGTTCATAGTGGGAAAACCCCTTGATATACTTATAGATTTTTAATGTTCCTCCTTAGATGTCTCTTCTCAAGACTAAATAAAAGAAATTCTATTGACCTTTGCACAAAACTAAAATTCTTCATGTCCCTTATCAGTTTTTTTGTTCTTCTTGTACTTTTTTTCCAACTCTATTGCATCCTTTCTATGAACTGGAGCCCAGAACCAAACGGCATATTTCACTTGAGGCTGCATTAATGCTTTGTAAAGTGGTAATATTATATCCCTGTCCCGTGAGTCCATGCCTCTTTTACTACACTACATTATCCCGCTGGCCTTAGAAGCATCTGATTGACATTGTGCTATCATTTAGTCTATGATCTACAAGTCCACACAGATCCTTCTCAACAAGTGACTCTCCCAGTTTTACTCGGTGCATGTAAATTATTAGCACCCAGATGCATAACTTTACAATTATCCACATTCAATATATTTTTCAAGTTGATGCCCAAACACTCAGTGGGGCAGAGTTACTAAGCGGTCTAAGATTTAGACAGTATAAATGTAGACCTGGCAGTCTGAAGATGTGCCAAATTTATCAAGTGGCGCATGCTGTGTGATAAATTTGGCGCAACTTGCTAGACCCTTTTCTCTTCCTTTTTCCAACTCTTGATTGGCTTAGTATTCATCTGGCGCACTTTGGCACATTTAAGCCACACCCATTTCCTGCTAACCCACACCCTCTTTTCTAGATGCTAGAAGTTGTCTAGTGAGGCGCAAACATCTGCCAAAATGCACCTTTTTCGACACATTCTAGATGCAGAAAGAGTAGTAACTCAGCCCCAGTGTGTCCAAATCAGCATGTAATCCATCGACATCTTCCATAGACTGAACTATATTACATAACTTGGTGTCATCTGTAAAATAGAAATAGTGCTACTACTCCCATCCTCTATATCATTAATAAATAAGTTGAATAATAGTGGTCCCAGCACTGAACCCTGGGGTACACCACTTATAACCGGGGACCATTCAGAGTAGGAATTATTTACCACAACTCTCTGGATACGGAGCCAATTCTCAATCCAATTACAAACTCTACTTTCTAAGCCTATAGTCCTTAATTTACCCATTAGGCGTCTATGGGGGACAGTGTCAAATGCCTTTACAAAGTCCAAAAACACTATATCCACCGCGGCCCCTCTGTCTAGGCGTCTGCTCACCTCTTACATAAAAACACTATATCCACAGCAGCCCCTCTGTTGAGGCTTATAACTGTAAGGTGGGGGGGGGGGGGTCTACTCAGTTTCTTTTTATTCTTTTTCAATCTGCTTGAGTTCTCTTTTAAAAATATATGTACATGAGTATTTATGTCCAAATTCACATTTATTCCCTACATTAATAAAGCCTTAGGGCTAAGGAGCGGAAACGTAAAAAAAATTTTGTCTAGATAAAGGATGAATGTTTGAAACAAAATAGTATAAAATCTCTAGTCAACTGGATTATCGCATGGGCCGAAGGGGCAATTGCCCCAGGGCCACCACCATTGACTGACCCTCAGCACTATACTGCATCTACCATGCTTGGATAGCTCTTGATTTTATCTCTGGCTTCTCACAAACTTACCTCATGGCACTGGCTGTGGTATTATTTGGGAACAATATGGCACTAATATTTGGTCACTACATGGCACTATTGTGTAGGCACTGACATTTTTAAGGCCGGGTTGCCAGTCATGTTTGCACCCATGATGGAGATGGCAGAATTTCCCTTCTTTCCCCTCCACCCCTGATTTTCTCCATTATTCTCATGTAATATATCGCACATTTTTACATAGGGTGGTAAAAGTGTTAGTGATAGTATTCCTGTAATTTTCCAGGGATCTAGAATGGTTTAGCCAGTATTATCTCCGGTGGTCTAGGGTGCTGAAGAGGTTAATATTGATATATATTATCCATGGTGTTCTGGGATAGTTATAGGTTAATAGCTAATATCCCTGGAGGTTTAGGGTGGTTTGTTGGGTAACACTTAATGTCCTGGTACTAGGAGATCCCCCTTAAGTTTGCCCATGGGGCACTGTATTCTGTAAAGACTGTATGGCACTATTATATGGGCACTGTATGGTGATATGACAGTATTATGGCAGTTTTGCTCTCCATTTCTCCTTCTAAAAACCTAAAGGAAGTCACAGCCCGTCCTTCCCCTATGGATTTTGCCAAGTGGCCCCCAGAGACTTTGATCGGGCCCTGGTAAACCCAAAGCAGAACTCACCCTGCAGGGTACAGGGTAAACAGGAAAATGAGTAAGTAGCTTATGTTAATGATGAAACATAAGATTCTGAATATAAAAATAAATATTCTAATACCCTCCATACCCGGTATCTGGCTCCTTAAAGAGGCTCTGTCACCTGATTTTGCAGCCCCTATCTGCTATTGCAGCAGATCGGCGCTGCAATGTAGATTACAGTAACGTTTTTATTTTTAAAAAACGAGCATTTTTGGCCAAGTTATGACCATTTTCGTATTTATGCAAATGAGGCTTGCAAAAGTACAACTGGGCGTGTTGAAAAGTAAAAGTACAACTGGGCGTGTATTATGTGCGTACATCGGGGGGGCGTGTTTACTACTATTACTAGCTGGGCGTTGTGTATAGAAGTGTCATCCACTTCTCTTCACAACGCCCAGCTTCTGGCAGTGCAGCACTGTGACGTCACTCACAGGTCCTGCATCGTGTCGGCACCAGAGGCTACACTTGATTCTGCAGCAGCATCAGCATTTGCAGGTAAGTAGCTACATCGACTTACCTGCAAACGCCGATGCTGCTGCAGAATCATCTGTAGCCTCTGGTGCCGACACGATGCAGGACCTGTGAGTGACGTCACAGTGCTGCACTGCCAGAAGCTGGGCGTTGTGAAGAGAAGTGGATGACACTTCTATACACAACGCCCAGCTAGTAAAAGTAGTAAACACGCCCCGATGTACGCACATAATACACGCCCAGTTGTACTTTTACTTTTCAACACGCCCAGTTGTACTTTTGCAAGCCTCATTTGCATAAATACGAAAATGGTCATAACTTGGCCAAAAATGCTCGTTTTTTAAAAATAAAAACGTTACTGTAATCTACATTGCAGCGCCTATCTGCTGCAATAGGAGGTAGGGGCTGCAAAATCTGGTGACAGAGCCTCTTTAAACAGACCGCGGTAGAAGGAACCCATATATTGCCCTTACAAAGGGTGCCCGATATGGAGCTACACTATTTCTTATCGTACGTCCCGTTCTCCTCTTTTGCCTTTGACTGCTCATTCCCATTTGTCAGACTGATTCGTTTAGAGCCAGTGATGAATTATATTATATGCTGAGCACAATGGGCCATTACTTAGCGTCATTGAGTAGCTGTCAGCTCTCAGTTTCGTAATTAACTCCTTAAACAAACAATGATTTTCTGTTTGGAAAATTGTCCATAAAAATATATAAAATAAAAACCCAACACTGCAATATTGACCTGTAAAAAGATTATTTCAATATTGTAAAAAAACAAAGCAACAACAGTAAAAACCGAAACATCTTACACCCTGCGCAAGTTTCTCAAAAGAAGCTCCGATAAACTCTATGGTTCTTTCCAAGGGCATATATATATATATATATAGAGTAGTCACCCGGCCTGTACACTACCGATCCAGCAGATGCTATTAGGCGTTGTTCACACGGCGCTAAAAAACCCGATGTGTAAACGCATTTAAAAAAATGCTAAGGTTTTTGCAAAGCGCTTTTTAGAGTACAGGCGTTTTTTACGCATATTTCGCTGTGTTTTATTACGCGTTTTCGGTGCATTTTTGGTCATGTATTTAGGACTCCCATTGACTATGGGAATTAGGTGTGTTTTCGGCGCCAAGAATTGACCTAAAGCTCCTTTTTTTACACCACGCTTAATTTAAGCATACGAGCGTTAAAAACCGCGTCATAAGCACTACAATGCGTTTTCCCATTGATGTCAATGGAAGGCTTATAGCAAGCATTTTTGACGCATTTTTCGGCACGTAAAACACGGCAAAAACGCGTCGAATACACGCCGTGTGAATAAGGCCTTACAGTTTTTTTACTGGCAATAGAAAGTGCATAATAAGACGTACGTGCGGGCACTGTCAGATTACTTTCTATTTCGATTGGATACTCCTCCTTTGCCGGACCGCTTAGCCCTAGGCATGTAAGCAGCATCACGAGTAGGTCAAGTGTGGGATTGGTGCCGGTGGGAGATTGCAGCGGGCAAAGAAGCAGAGAGCCAGAGGCCCTCACATGCAGCAGCCGGACATGTGCACCCTGCCTGCCTGCACAGCCGCAAGAGCGGAGGAGGAGGTTACTGACTGAGTAAGGCTGGCTTCACACAGAGTTTTTCGCGGTGTTTTCGCAGCGTTTTTCGCCCGCGGCCATTGAGCACCGATGGGCAAAAACGCTGCGAAATACGCTTTCTCTGCCTCCCATTGATGTCAAAGGGAGGTCAGAGACGTAAACGCCCGAAGATAGTGCATGTCGCTTCTTTTTACTGCAAGACAGTTTTTCCGCTCGCAGGAAAAAAAATGCCTCTGCCTCCCATTGAAATCAATGGGAGGCATTTTTGGCTGTTTTTCGCCGCGTTTTATGATGCGGTTTCCGCATCAAAAAACGTGTAAAAACACTTAGTGTGAACTGACCCTTACAGTCACTGTCTGTCTGAGGTTAAATGGACAATCACTAAATGAGAAGTCATGCCCCATTTTTTACCCGTGTTCGGGTGTATTTACACACGTCAATTTTGTGGCATTTTTCGTTTTGTTTTGATTTGTTCAAAATTGCAGTAAACAAAAAACACAAAACTGGCACGTCTAAATACACCCTAAAACTGTCCGGTATTTTTGGGTGGAAAAGGTGGCATCTCTGGATACATACCATAGAGCTGCTACAGTGTCTTCGAAGAGAGGTGCCCAGACCTGGTCGGTCTCATTCCCTTGCTACTGAGTGGCAAGCAGGTGTGCAGAACCCCCACTATAGAGGAACTACATTGTTAGCAAACAAGGAGGGGAATTGGCCCAAGGGTCACAAATAAGGCACTGGCGAGTAAAACAAACATCCACCTTTTTGGGAGGCAAAACCAGGGGTCCATTTTTATCTTTGCTATGGAGCCCCCTTCCCTCTATGTATGCCACTAGTTCCATCAACGGATCTCAGGAATATTGTAACTCAGGAATAGGGTCTGCATAGGAACATGAATACCTGCCGGTTTTCCACAATGTAAGGGCCTGTTCACATTTGTCTTTCCGCTTAGGGGTTCTGTCTGAGGTTTCCGTTGGGTTAACCCCTCAACAGAAAGGCAAACGGAAACCTCAGTTTCCCTCACCATTATACTCAATAGGGATAGAAACCTAGCTAGTGGTTTCCGTCTGTCACGGTTAAGACAGGATTCCGTTGTTCTTGACGGAACCAATAGCGTAGTCGACTGTGCTATTGATTCTGTCAAAACGGCGGAACCCTGACACATCCACCTGACACAATGGTGACAGACGGAAAACCATTGTATGCATGACTACCCTCTACTATACTGTCTCTCCAACAAAAGATGGAAAAGGAAAGGAGAATGTCAGGTCACGGGCTAACACGAGCCATCATCATGTTCTTCCTGGTCATCTGACAGCATGTTGGCCCATTCCGACCTGTGGCGTCACCATGATAACAGGATGCTATGACTTTGCTCTGCTTGTGCTATATGGCTCCAGCCGCAGTATCAGGACTTGGCTTGTGACGTCACTCCTCCTGAACCTTAATGGAGAACCACTCAAGTGTAGTAGTGCTTAGTTACCAACTTCGGCGGAGGTTCCTAATGATTTGCCTGTCTTCGATCCATTTTTCTTCTTGTCTCCGATTGATCTTATTTATCTGTGTCAAGAACTCTGGCCTGACCCTGACCTTGTCTCCTCATACTGACTACTGGATCTGGCGTTGCTCGTCTGTAACTGACCTGAATCTGTTTGACCACAAAATAGTTATCACCCTCCATCTGACCAACTACTGGGGACTAACCTGGGACTACGACCTGGGAATCTTCCTGGAAAAGTCCATACCTCCTTGCGGGGTTAAGGGTGATGAATGGGGGATTCCATAGTCTGTGCTTTCACAATCTGTGGGTATGTGGACCCACTGGGCAATACCGCTGTAGCGGTATAGCAGCTGGCCAAACAGGGTACAAAGTCAATGTCTATAGTTTGGATAAAGGTACCTGTGGCAATACAGACATTAGCAATGGTTTAGGCACGGATGGAACTCTGGCAGCAGGCAGACAACAGTTGCGGTAAAACACGGCGGGTGTAGCAGACGACCAAACACAAGTCCAACTCTGTACAGCACAGGAACACGGAAGCACGGGATACAGGATACAGGTAGCAGGAATGGGAACACTGGAAACTGGAGAACACTCAAGGGACAATTTGCAGAGTCAGACACGGGTAGGTACAAACAACGCTCAGGCAATGAAGGAAAGGGCAGGGCCCTTCTTATAGTCCAGGGTGATCTGGGAGCAATCAGCTTAATCTCACATATGTATGCGCTCTTGCTCTTTAAGGCTGGACTGAGCTCGCGCGTGCACCCTAGCGTTCACTGCGGGACAGGACGGCCGCATGTGCTGGCATCTCTGGAGAGAAGGGCTTCGGCAGGATGAGAAGAGTTCGTAGCCAGCGACCGCGGGCGTTACATGTGCCAACTCAATAATGGTCACTGTCATTCATTGTTCTTCTAGCTACCAAACTACTACTGCGTTCTGCGCAACTCTTTCTCCAATAAGTCTGCATGGAGCCACTGAAGTCTGCTCCTGCGCCGCTGTTCTAATCTGCTTTACCGTCTTAAAGACATTGTCCAAGTTTTGACTGTGTCGGGAACCGGAATCCAGAAAGGCTGTTGGTCTTATAGTCTAATACCGAGCGTAACAGAGAATAAGCCATAAGCACCCCTGTTCTGGGATTTCAGAGGGTAATTTTGTGATGGGTCCCACAGTGTACATCTGTTGGGACCCATCAGGAACTTTTGGGACTCCCAGCGGCCAATGGTTGACACCAATAGATCAGCAATGTAGGGGCCGATTGTTCCATTAACACATTACACAGTGACTATTGAAACCAATGTTAGTCGACTGATTTTATAGGATCTCGGGGCCCTTCAAAGATCTTAAGAGAGGGTTGGGTGTCCTTACCTACACAATATTTTGCAATGGTTTTTCCTGGAAACAAATCTTACATCTATAACCCATTAAATGCATAGGGCAGATTTGTGATTTTTTTTGCATCATATTAATATTATATTATAAGAAGAAGAAGAAAAAGAAAAAGAGAAAAAAGAAGAAGAAGAAGAAGAAGAAGAAGAAGAAGAAAAAGATGACGTAGAAGAAGAAAAAGGAAAAGGAAAAAGGAGAAGATGAAAAAGAAGAAGAAAAAGAAACAGAAAAAGAAAAATAAAAAAGGAGAAAGAAGAAAAAGGAGAAGAAGAAGAAAAAGAAAAAGATGAAGGAGAAAAAGAAGAAGAAGAAGAAGAAGAAGAAGAAGAAAAAGAAGAAGAAGAAGAAGAAGAAGAAGAAGAAGAAGAAGAAAAAGAAGAAAAAGAACAAAAAGAACAAAAAGAACAAAAAGAAGAAAAAGAAGAAGACGAAAAAGAAAAGATGAAGAAGAAGAAGACTACTTCATTAGATCTCAATTGATGAGCAGAACAAGAATATAGCGGGAAGGCGATTTACCTGAGCAAAAATCATAATAAATATCTGCCCTAAATCTTCCTATAAAATAGAGTAATATAAAAAGATAGGCTGAGGGGCTCACATATATATATATATATATATATATATATATATATATATATATATATATATATATATACTACCGTTCAAAAGTTTGGGGTCACCCAGACAATTTTGTGTTTTCCATGAAAACTCACACTTATATTTATCAAATGAGTTGCAAAATGACTAGAAAATATAGTCAAGACATTGACAAGGTTAGAAATAATTATTTTTATTTGAAATAATAATTTTCTCCTTCAAACTTTGCTTTCGTCAAAGAATGCTCCATTTGCAGCAATTCCAGCATTGCAGACCTTTGGCATTCTAGCTGTTAATTTGCTGAGGTAATCGGGAGAAATTTCCCCCCATGCTTCCAGAAGCCCCTCCCACAAGTTGGATTGGCTTGATGGGCACTTCTTGCGTACCATACGGTCAAGCTGCTCCCACAACAGCTCTATGGGGTTGAGATCTGGTGACTGCGCTGGCCTCTCCATTACAGATAGAATACCAGCTGCCGGCTTCTTCCCTAAATAGTTCTTGCATCATTTGGAGGTGTGCTTTGGGTCATTGTCCTGTTGTAGGATGAAATTGGCTCCACTCAAGCGCTGTCCACAGGGTATGGCATGGCGTTGCAAAATGGAGTGATAGCCTTCCTTATTCAAAATCCCTTTTACCTTGTACAAATCTCCCACTTTACCAGCACCAAAGCAACCCCAGACCATCACATTACCTCCACCATGCTTAACAGATGGCGTCAGGCACTCTTCCAGCATCTTTTCAGTTGTTCTGCATCTCACAAATGTTCTTCTGTGTGATCCAAACACTTCAAACTTCGATTCGTCTGTCCATAACACTTTTTTCCAATCTTCCTCTGCCTAATGTCTGTGTGCTTTTGCCCATATTAATCTTTTCCTTTTATTAGCCAGTCTCAGATATGGCTTTTTCTTTGCCACTCTGCCCTGAAGGCCAGCATCCCGGAGTCGCCTCTTCACTGTAGACGTTGACACTGGCGTTTTGCGGGTACTATTTAATGAAGCTGCCAGTTGAGGACCTGTCAGGCTTCTATTTCTCAAACTAGAGACTCTAATGTACTTTTCTTGTTGCTCAGTTGTGCAGCGGGGCCTCCCACTTCTCTTTCTACTCTGGTTAGAGCCTGTTTGTGCAGTCCTCTGAAGGGAGTAGTACACACCGTTGTAGGAAATCTTCCGTTTCTTGGCAATTTCTCGCATGGAATAGCCTTCATTTCTAAGAACAAGAATAGACTGTCGAGTTTCACATGAAAGCTCTGTTTTTCTAGCCATTTTTGGAGTTTAATCGAACCCACAAATGTAATGCTCCAGATTGTCAACTAGCTCAAAGGAAGGTCAGTTTTATAGCTCCTCTAAACAGCAAAACTGTTTACAGCGGTGCTAACATAATTGCACAAGGGTTTTCAAGTGTTTTCTAATCATCCATTAGCCTTCTAACACAGTTAGCAAACACAATGTACCATTAGAACACTGGCGTGATGGTTGCTGGAAATGGGCCTCTATACACCTATGTAGATATTGCATAAACCAGACGTTTGCAGCTAGAATAGTCATTTACCACATTAAAAATGTATAGAGTGTATTCCTGATTAATTTAATGTTATCTTCATTGAAAAAAACTGTGCTTTTCTTGCAAAAATAAGGAAATTTCTAAGTGACCCTAAACTTTTGAACGGTAGTGTATATATATATATATATAAGAGTAGGGCAGATAGAGAAGAAAGCAACACACGTCTCCTGCTGATCCAACAGCATAGGGAAGAAAAAAAGCAAAAGCCTTTTGTAATTTTCCATCAAAGCTTCATATCTTTTGACATCCGCCCCGTGTTTGAGATGATACCTGTAATCTTCTATAATAAATACTTGCTGAAGATGTTTGCGCCTCTACAAATACAGCAAGAAACACTAAATTCAGTAGATTTCCCGATATTGAAGTTAAAAATTCCTTTAAACCTCAGTACGACCCAATGTTCCTCATAGTGTTGATGGGCTGCGGTATATTGGCCCTATTAGGGCATACCCAGACGTGGCGTATTTCTTCCGCAACTGTCCGCATCAATGCCGCACAGAATCTGCGTTGCAGATTCTGCGGCGGATCTGCCCAAAATGTGCAGTAAATTGATGCGGACTAGCCGCTGCGTATTGAGGTGAATGTACTTCCCTTCTCTCTATCAGTGCAGGATAGAGAGAAGGGACAGCCCTTTCCCTAGTGAAAGTAAAATAATTTCATACTTACCGACCGTTGTCTTGGTGACGCGTCCCTCTTTCGGCATCCAGCCCGACCTCCCTGGATGACGCGGCAGTCCATGTGACCGCTGCAGCCTGTGATTGGCCTGTGATTGGCTGCAGCCTGTGATTGGCCTGTGATTGGCTGCAGCCGTCACTTAGACTGAAATGTCATCCAGGGAAGCCGGACTGGAGGAAGAAGCAGGGCGTTCTCGGTAAATATGAACTTCTATTTTTTTTACAGGTTGATGTATCTTGTGATTGGTAGTCACTGTCCAGGGTGCTGAAACAGTTACTGCCGATCGCTTAACTCTTTCAGCACCCTGGACAGTGACTATTTACTGACGTCGCCTAGCAACACTCCCGTAATGAGTCCGCAACCAGTCCGCCACACGTCCGCAACAACCATTGTATGCTGCGGACACCAAATTCCGCACCGCAGCCTATGCTCCGCAGCGGAATTGTCCGCAACGTGCAAACGAATCCTACTAAAAAGAAGTGGAAGGCAATGGAGAAACGGGTCCGCTGCGGATTTCCAGAGCAATTTCGCCACGTCTGGCCATGCCCTTAGGGAGAATTCTGCGGCCGCCCTACAGGATAGAGAAATAGAGAAATACAAACAAAGGGGGAAGATCCCGCGCCTGATAGTGTAGTAGTTTATACAATTAACCAGATAAAAGTCAATACTCAGTACTTACGTCGTGTTCCCACATACCGTAAATGCTTTGGAATTTTCGCAACGGAATTCTGTGCGGGAATTCCGCAGCATTTAAAATAGCAGCAAAGTGAATGGCCCATGGACTTTAATGGGGAGCAGAAATTCTGTAACAGATTTATGTTGTGTTTTTTTACAGCGTTTACGCAGCAGAAACACAGTAAAAAAATGCTGGAAATCCGCAGGTGCACATATACTTTGCTAGGACCAATGTTTAACACTCAAATCCACAGGTAAAACCGCTGCGGAAAAAACTGAGCATTTCCGCAGCAATATGAGCAGGAAAAACACACTATTTGGTGCGGATTTCGGTGAAAGATTTACCAGCGTTTTTCTAGAGATTCTGCTGCAGATTTTCTGTTTCTGAGTACATACCCTTAGGGCTTGTCCACGCACAACGAAATTGCTGCAGAAAATTTCCGCAGCAATTCCGTTGAAAAACGCAGACATTTCTTGCGGCTTTTACGGCAGAAAATGGTGCGTATTTTGCTGCGTTTTTCCCAATGTTGGGAGATGGTGACGTCTCTGAAAAATGCAGCAAATCAGTCCACTTTCTGCAGCAGGAATTGACATGCTGCGGTCCAAAAAATACACCCTGCAGTAAATTTCTGCGCAATATATTTACGCAGCATGTGGATGAGGTTTGTTAAATCTCACCCACTTTGCTGCTACTGTATTCTGCTGCGTTTTTTCTGTCCGAATTTCCAGCCGTAAAAAACGCGTCAATTCCGCAGCGTGTGGACAAGCCCTTACACAAAGCCATATGGGGGAAAAACTACTTGTCTAAGAGTAAGGCCACATGGAGCGGCCCTGACACGGTCGCAATGAGGCCAACAACTGCGCTAGGAGCAGCTGTCAAATACCTCGTTAAGGAGTATTCCAGTTAAATGCGCATGCGCTGGAGATAGCTGAGTGCAGTCTTGGGCTTTTTCCGGCGCTGCCATAGAGAATGAATCGGGGGTAAGTTGTTGTAATTTGCAAAATCGTGCGGCCATAAAGGGTGTATTAATTCATGGACGCACGATTTTGCAGATAAAGGGACGGTTTACCCACGTTAACGTGCGGCCACTAACAGGCTGTTTGACAGCCGCACCGAACATGGTGCTGGCGCGGTTGTTAGCCGTGTTGCGACCGTGTCAGGGCCGCTCCGTGTGGCCTTACCCTAATTCTTCTGGATCTCGCTGGTTCACCTTCTCCTCTGGGTGTGGTGGAGATAGAAGGAAATTCCACGTTTCTCCATAGTAAATAAAAATGTTTTATTCTTTTTATTTTTTAGAGGTATTTAAAAGATATAAAAGAGCTCGACGTTTCGCAATACACAGATTACTTCATCAGGACTCTGACCACAAGTTGAACTGGTGGTCTCTTAAATAGTTCTAAACAAAAGGGGAGGAGTTATCATAACTCCACCTTCTTTTTGCATATAAACCTTATAGAATATTATAAAACACTATAAACTGTAAAAAACATAAAACCATCATAGGATTAGAGATATCGGTACAGTTCCCTCCATGTAGTGAAAATCTATATACCATACAAATCGCATACTGTAATGTAATGGCATTTATGTATTGGCGTCTTTATCTGCATACGGTGCATGCACCAAATTCATTGGACTTCCCTTTACAGTCCTTGTATTTCCTACGATCCCTGTAATATGCTGGATAAGGAATCTACCTCCAAATGTTATACTGTTTTTACTCTATTTTATACAAATTTATTCTCATTCAGCTGCATGGGTTTCCAGCGCGCTGCGTGGAGAATGCGCAGTCTGATAAATTGGGATTGCTGGGATTTGTGGTTCTAATACATTCTCATAGACCGGGGTTTGATCCAGATTGAATATAGGATCGTATAGTTACATGATCCCTGATATCACTACCCTGACTAAACACCCGGGCATTATGATCACATCAGAGCCCGGGTCCACTGGAAGATCCTCTCATTTTCCGATGGGCCATTCCGACCCTGATTTTGATGAAAATACATCAAAAGTATTCAGGTCACTAATATATATATATATATATATATATATATATATATATATATATATATATATATATATATATATATATCTCTTACCTGTTACAAAGCTCCAAATCCCCCCGTGTAGACAAAGAGTAAAAGTTTGGCTGGTTGCTGCGACCACTAGGGGGAGCTTTAGAGCTTACAGAGTACTGTTCATGTACATTTAACTCATAGTAAAACAGTATGTCGTAAGCTCCATAGGGAAACATTGTAGTTGTGTGTCAGTATCGGAATTTGCGAATTTACCGCTATACAGTTACCAGATTTTTTACAATTGTCGCAAGTCGGCCATCACCATTTTCCTCATAGAGAAACTTTTATAGACTCCATCCAGCGACCAAAAGTCACAGTGTACTTTACAAGAACTGTCAAAAAATGTAGCAGAGCTGAGTTTGTCAACCTAGGCCAGCTTAGTTTACCACTTGGCCCTGGCTTATCGTAATATCCTGATGTGTGGTTTTCAATAGGACTGCAGATAAACCTAGTTATCTCAGATACTCACATAACAAGTAATTATAGTAACCTACGAACCTCAATGGGGGATGGGTAGATCGGAGCTGCATTGTAGATTGATTTTCTTGTAGGAATGACTCAGTGTTTAGAGAATAAATACTTTAATACACACAAGTTCTGCTAATATCATATGGACATTTCACAATAGAAAGAAACGGTCTATGTTACATTCCTATTAAACATGTAGCGATCATTTATCTACGTCTCCTGTTGTAGTCGTAGTCAGTATTCCTCTCTTCAGATTCTGAAAAACAATGTGATAATTAAGATTACATCAGTATTTTGTAGGTTCTCGATTTGCTGTTTTGACTCTTCATGGTACATAACATTGAGTTACCCCTAATATAAACTATCATGGTGTAGAAAATACTGCAAATATATACGTCATAGTCATAAGATATCTGGCCCCCATTTTTTTGTATTAGCGTCAGTTCACACGTTGCATAAATACTGCGGAATTCGTTGCGGGAAAATACACAGCAAATACAGTAGCAGCAAAGTGGATAAGATAGAACAAATCTCCACGCGCTGCGTAAATACTGAGTAGAAAAACGGCTCAGAAAGTGACCTGCGGTTCAGAATTGTATTCCGCAGCATGTCAATTGTATTTGCGTAAACGCTGCTTATTTGTTGCTGGTTTTCCTCGTATTGCTGCAGAAACGCTACGTTCTTTTCGCAGTGGTTTTACCTACGGATTTAGCGTCAGGCATTAATTCTAGAAAATGTTATGTGCACCTGCAAAGTTTCTGCGGTTTCTACTGCGATTCTGCTGCATAAATGCAGAAAAAAGCGCCACCTGCTGAGCAGGCGTAGACTCGACTCAATGGCGCAAGGACAGCTACAGATGCAAGAAATGTATTAAGAGCCGTGCTTTCCCCCTTTTTAGTTTAAAAATGGTGTATAAAATGCCAGTCTTAGTAAATCCCCCCCTTTGTGTTTCAATTCTTGACCATTTCTAAGATCTTTGCTTGCTGTCAACAAATGAAAACATTTTTGTTCCATACTGATGGAAAAAACCCATAACTGACCTTGTAACAGTTTTTAGTTGTTTTTTTTTTTTAGATTTGTATCCTGTCTAGATAATCCTCTGTGAGCACAAATCTCTCTTCTATCCTGATAGTTTGCTACAATGTATCAGTGCAGGTAAAATGTATCAACCTGATGCTTATTTAGACTGTGTATAAGGACTAGTTCACACAAAGTATTTTGCAGGCAGAAAAAAAACAGATTTTGACCTGCCTGCGCTTTTTTGCCACGGTTTCCGCTGCGTTTTTCGCTTGTGGCCATTGAAGACCGCGGGAAAAAAACGCAGCGTAAAATGCTTTTTCTGCCTCCCATTTATTTCAATGGGAGGTCAGAGGTGGAACAGCGGCAATAAAGGACATGCTGCTTTTTTTTCCCCGCGAGCGGCTAAAAGCCGCCCGGTAAAAAAAAAATGCCTCTGCTTCCCATCGAAATCAATGGGAATCGATTTCAGCTGTTTTTTTAGCACTGATTCTGACTCGGTTTCCGCCTCAAAATCAGCACCAAATAAACTCTGTGTGAAATGGGCCTAAATGTATCAAACTCTTATCTGTGAGAAGTATTAGCTCTGTACAGGTTTTTAGCCTCTGTTCGTAAACAAAAAAGTCCTACTCATTGACAGCAAGCAGAGATCTTGAAAATGATCAGTAATTAAACCGCAAATGATATTAGAAAGTTACAGAACTTTTTGATATACAACGAGTACGCTTAACTGTGATGATTCATAATACAATCCACCTCATAGGAGTAACATCCCTTTGGGTTTTCCATATTCTTTGAATGGCTCCACGATACCCCCGTAGGCACCCTCGTTGGGTAACAAACAATAGATATTTTGTGTTTGCTCCCCTTAAGCAATGTGACGTTCATGCCCAGAATTCATTAGAGAGATTAGGATGTTGATGAAGACCATTATCTGCCTGCACTCTATGTTATTGTATGGGGGAGGGGAAATCCTGAATTTAATATGACTTTGTTTTGGACGTTGCGTCGGTCGTGACGAAAAATCTAATTTTTGAGTGTCTTGTTCTAACAACAGGTGTGCTCTCCCAGCCGCATTGTCTCCTTCATAAATGAAACATTCCCCCTCTTACAAGATCATAGATGTATTTCTAGTGCGCTCCAACCATGGATTCATTTAAGGAAATAGATTTCTGTGCCTGGTAAAGTCTATAAAAATGAGCATTAATGATAAATTGCTCTGACGCCCGAGATGAATGGGTAGTGCCAGGCCCATTAGGCTCGTCTTTGTGGGGGGCTTTCATTTAGGGCCTTGAATTCTTAACCGTATAATGGGATAATGAGAGGCCGAGTATTGAATTAAAGGAATTTTAGACTTGTTGATGGGATTAGATATTGTTAGGCATAGAGATGTAGCAGAGTTGAATAGAGCTCAGTTAATTCTTCGTGGATGCACACCAGGCTACATAGTGCATAGTAATAGGTGTTTAAAGTGGTCTATAGCAGATTTGGAAGCTTAAATAGTCCACAATTGTTGATAAAGTCTGCTCACATACACCTGGACTATTAAAAAGAAACATGGCTGTATCCACATGAGTCTATCCAAATATAGCTATGCCTCCCATTTTCTCCTAGCTTCAGTTTCTTGGACAAGAAGTAGTCTGACAGCTACTACTGTCAGCCATATTACTTCTCATGGAGATCATGTCACCTGGTCATATAGAGGGTCCACATCCTCTCTCAGGTCTCCTTGGCATTCAATCACAAGAAGATATGCTTCTCCTTCATATGCCACCCTGCCCAGCTATCCCTCACATTCCAAGAATGCTGGGTATTGTAATTCAACAATCAAAGAGAAAGTAGCTAGCTTCTCCTTAATAGAAAAATATATAGCTGACAGCCTGGGGCTTAACTGCATGAAAAGACAGGAATTTGTTTGACAGCTATTATTGTCACACGTATTAATTCTCATGGGTCTTATTTTTCTGTTACCTGGTCTCACAGAGGGCCCTTCCTCAGGTTTCCCTGGCAGTCAATCACAAGAAGAGAATACTCCCTATCAGATCCCTCCTATTCCTTCCATGCTAGGCATTCACCTCTTTCCCATCCAAGAAATGCTGGGAGATTTAATTCAACAGTGAGGGAGAGAAAGTAGCTAACTTATCCTAAATAAAAATAAATATAGCTGGCATCCTGGGACATGGCTGCATGAAAAAAATGTGAAGGCAGATAGTAGCCTTTCATATACTATTGTTAGCCACATTAATTTTCCTGTGGCTACTTTTTCTGCCACCTGGTCACACAGAAGATCCTCCTTTCGATCCCTCTCTCAGGTCTCCCTGGCAGTCAATCACAAAAGATCCGTCCTCACCTTTTCCCTCATATTCCTCTGCTGCTAGAGATCCTCCTTCCCCACCCCAAGAATGCTGGGAGGTCCAATTCAACAGTGAAAGAGGAAGTAGCTAACTTATCCTAAACCTTAGCCTGGGACATGGCTGCATGAAAACAATATGAAGGCAGGAAGAAGCCTGACAGCTACTATTGTCAGCCATATTCATTTTCATTGGCTGCTTTTTCTGTCACCTGGTCACACAGAGGATCCTCTTCTCCCTCTCTCACATCTGCCTGACAGTCAATAACAGGAAGAGCTCCCTCTCCATCTTATCTTTCTTATTCCTCCAACCCCCTAGATCCTTCCCCCTGTCTCCCATTCCAGGAAGGCTCACTCTCAACAGTGAGACAGGAAGTAGTTAACTTCTTCTCAATAGAAATAAGTATAGCTTGGAAATATTTAGATCTCCTGTGCAGTCAGATTGGAATCTCAAGGCTTTACCTTCCTCTAAACCAAACCCATAGACCTGAGGAAGGTTGGTCTTGAAGAACATTTGTCAACCTGGTTCAGTCTCACCCTGCAAAAAGTTAGTGACCAGTATAACAATTGTAGGCACATTTGTTACCTCCTTATCTTGTCTATAAAAAAAATAGGTGTCAAGATACCTCAATTATTATTTTATAACAGACCTTAAAATTTCCATAATTTGAGTCTCTGATACACTGTGAGGATTTTTTTTTTTTTAACTGAATGTAAAAATAGGGCTGGGGAATGGTAATTATAATAGGCACAGAGGTTATATACATGCTCCATCTGCAATAATACAAAGATTGGACGCTGCTCCGAGACCTGGCATAAGGCAGAATGCTAACTAATGATCCCCCTGAGGGGATGTTATTATAAGGGTTAAGACTAGATGACCTACGCAGGACATTTATCTGCAGCACATTCATAACTGGGAATCTGGGCAGAGTGTGCCCGGCATAATGAGCAATGATAAGGGTGACGGTTCTAGTGGTTATTTATGATGTGTTGCAGAAAATATAGATTGCTGAGAATTATACTGAAGAGGAACAGATTGCTTGCATTTGGAGATGACAACTAAAAATACGGAGCTAGTGGTTATAAATGCTAATAATATGCAGGGTAGTGTCAGGGGCATAAACAAACGTGGGTCGGGGGCTCATTATTTTCCTAAAATTGATGAGGGAACTCTAGGTTGGGAGGGATGAGAGGAATATGAGGTGGGGTAAATCACTTGACTGCCAGCTAAACCTGAGAGAGGGAGTGGGGGACACTCTGGGTGACCAAGTGACAGAAAAATCTTCTCCATGGGAGTTAATATGGCTGACACAGGTAGCTGTTCCTCTACTTTTATGTACTCCGGCTCCCTTCCTTGTCAATCCTTGGACAGAGGCAACATCTAGTCAGGGCCAAATGGTGTTTTCTAAGAAAATGGCAGGCTATCACAGCCAGAATGTCTGGCAGTTGATATATGCTGATCTCAATAATGTGAGAGACCCTTTCCCATTATCAGTGGAGATGTCCATGTGTAAGCACAGTTCCTCTCTATTGAAGTACATGGAAGTTATGGAATGCCCTCACTTGTATCTTTCCATAGTGTACATACATTTCACCTCCCAACTAAAACCGGGGTCCTGTTCAGGACAAGGACTGGCTTATATCAGGATCAGTTTTGGTTGCAGCTGCTGTAGTGCTATTGAACTATGTTAAAACATCTAGCCAAAGATGAACAGAATAATCACAATTGGGAGTTCAGATCAAAGAGTGTGTGATAGGACAGTATATAGGGCAAGATAGCAGGGTTGTATAAGGTTTAGGGGGGGGGGGGCAGTATAATCTGGACCGGCAAATGAGTACAGTATGCATCCTCTTGATGTCCTACTTGGGCGTGTATATGGCCTTTTATAGGGTGTGGTAAGGCCGTAGATAAAGTTAATAGGGGATGTGTTGCTGACAAGATACAAAATGTATGGGGACAAACGAACAATCGTATTAATGATCGTTCGTCTCCATACATTATGATCATTGCTCCGTTTAAATGGGGCAAACAAGTGCCGGTCGACATTCTGTCGTTCAGTGCTCATTACCGGGCAAAAATCTGCCTGTGTAAAACCTCCTTTAGTGTAGTCAGATCCCCCTCCATTTGCAGTGGTCTCTTCCTCCCTGACTGCATCATTGTGGAACAAACCACTGCATACACATAATGGGGGGTTCCGACTACACAAAAAAAACACTAAATACAAAAAATATATTACAAAAATCTTTCCTGTACTGTGCTCTATTGTGTAGAAGGTAAACTTGAATACTACAACTTTCTACAGTAAAATCACAAGATATATTCCTTTTTTACTATGTTGCATTTACATTCATGTTATTAATTTCCAGCAATAACCACTAACCAAATTGAGAAGGTTGAATAAAACATAGAAAAACATTAATTTACATAAATACAGATGAGAGCTGAGTTTGTCATCTGGCATAATGAGGAATTAGTGGTTTTCTATAGGACTGCAGGTAAACTTATTACAGTATCATAGACCACAATGAAAGAGTTAAATAACAAATTAAGCTCTGCTACATCTGTGTGTTTATTTGCGTATATTCATGTCCACACTTACCAGTATTTAATGATCTCTTGCCCATCAGGCCGATAAAGGAATCTATTTTCTGTCCTGTTATACAAAACGCAGGTAAAATATTATGGCTTGAAAAATATATTTACAGCGCAGAGTATTTACAGAAGTGTCTCAAGTCAATAAGTCTAACTTCGATATGGCTGACAGCAATTTTATATTGCTGCATACACAATGATCTCTACAGGGGTGATTATAATACGAACGTATTTTCTATTGTGGTAGCTTATTTGGGTTTTCAGATGATGTAGTGTAAATAATTGGAAATCAATCAATCAATCAATCACTCAATCAATCAATCAATCAATCAATCAATCAATCAATCAATCAATCAATCACATTAATCGATAAATCTCTGTTTCATATAAACTCCAAATTTATATAGATTTATGTCCTGAGCCGGGGCATAGATAAAACAGAAGGGGTCTTACAGAAAAGGTCAAAACGGGCCCCCGATTATGGTGCTGGGGTTTGACAACCAGAACAGAATTCCTAGTGTTATTTACCCCCTCCATGTCCTTCTCATGACCATTGGACCCACTGTCCACCCCCTTGTTTGCTAACAACAGTTGTCGACACCCAGTAGCAAGCGGGATGGAACCAATCGGGGTTAGGACACCTCTCTCCAAGGTCCCCACATGGTCTGTCTTTTTGGTATATATTCCCTTGGTCTTGAGCAAACACTTATATGTCTATGTTCACACTGTTTTCACCTGTTGCAAATAAAAGAGAACTCCAACCAAACATTACTGAGTTACTGCCTGTATTAAACTCCAGAGATGCATTCCCAATTATCCGGGCTACAGAGCTAAAATTTGCACTAATTTCTGCATTCACTGTGTACATACATTACATTACTTATCCTGTCATGATTCTGAGTTACATCCTGTATTATACTCCAGAGCTGCAGTCACTATTCTGCTGGTGAAGTCACTGTGTACATACATTACATTACTTATCCTGTAATGATTCTGAGTTACATCCTGTATTATACACCAGAGCTGCAGTCACTATTCTGCTGGTGAAGTCACTGTGTACATACATTACATTACTTATCCTGTAATGATTCTGAGTTACATCCTGTATTATACTCCAGAGCTGAACTCACTATTCTGCTGGTGGAGTCACTGTGTACATACATTACATTACTTATCCTGTACTGATACTGAGTTACATCCTGTATTATACTCCAGAGCTGCACTCACTATTCTGCTGGTGGAGTCACTGTGTACATACATTACATTACTTATCCTGTACTGATCTGGTGTAACATCCTGTATTATACTCCAGAGCTGCACTCACTGTTCTGCTGGTGGAGTAACTGTGTACGTACATTACATTACTTGTCCTGTACTGATCCTGAGTTACATCCTGTATTATACTCCAGAGCTGCACTCACTATTCTGCTGGTGGAGTCACTGTGTACATACATTACATTACTTATCCTGTACTGATCTGGTGTAACATCCTGTATTATACTCCAGATTTGCACTCAGTATTCTGCTGGTGGAGTCACTGTGTACATACATTACATTACTTATCCTGTACTGATCCTGAGTTACATCCTGTATTATACTCCAGAGCTGCAGTCACTATTCTGCTGGTGGAGTCACTGTGTATATACATTACATTACTTATCCTGTACTGATCCTGCGTTACATCCTGTATTATACTCCAGAGCTGCACTCACTGCTCTGCTGGTGGAGTCACTGTGTACATACATTACATTACTTATCCTGTACTGATCCTGAGTTTCATCCAGTATTACACTCCAGAGCTGCACTCACTATTCTGCAGGTGGAGTCACTGTGTACATACATTACTGATCCTGAGTTACATCCTGTATTATACTCCAGAGCTGCACTCCCTATTCTGCTGGTGGAGTCACTGTGTACATACATTACATTACTTATCCTGTACTGATCCTGAGTTACATCCTGTATTATACTCCAGAGCTGCACTCACTATTCTGCTGGTGGAGTCACTGTGTACATACATTACATTACTTATCCTGTACTGATCTGGTGTAACATCCTGTATTATACTCCAGATTTGCACTCAGTATTCTGCTGGTGGAGTCACTGTGTACATACATTACATTACTTATCCTGTACTGATCCTGAGTTACATCCTGTATTATACTCCAGAGCTGCAGTCACTATTCTGCTGGTGGAGTCACTGTGTATATACATTACATTACTTATCCTGTACTGATCCTGCGTTACATCCTGTATTATACTCCAGAGCTGCACTCACTGCTCTGCTGGTGGAGTCACTGTGTACATACATTACATTACTTATCCTGTACTGATCCTGAGTTTCATCCAGTATTACACTCCAGAGCTGCACTCACTATTCTGCAGGTGGAGTCACTGTGTACATACATTACTGATCCTGAGTTACATCCTGTATTATACTCCAGAGCTGCACTCCCTATTCTGCTGGTGGAGTCACTGTGTACATACATTACATTACTTATCCTGTACTGATCCTGAGTTACAGCCTGTATTATACTCCAGAGCTGCACTCACTATTCTGCTGGTGGAGTCACTGTGTACATACATTACATTACTTATCCTGTACTGATCCTGGGTTACAGCCTGTATTATACTCCAGAGCTGCACTCACTATTCTGCTGGTGGAGTCACTGTGTACATACATTACATTACTTATCCTGTACTGATCCTGAGTTACATCCTGTATTATACTCCAGAGCTGCACTCACTATTCTGCTGGTGGAGTCACTGTGTACATACATTACATTACTTATCCTGTACTGATCCTGAGTTACATCCTGTATTATACTCCAGAGCTGCACTCACTATTCTGCTGGTGGAGTCACTGTGTACATACATTACATTACTTATCCTGTACTGATCCTGAGTTACATCCTGTATTATACTCCAGAGCTGTACTCCAGAGCTGGTGGCGTCACTGTGTACATACATTACATTACTTATCCTGTACTGATCCTGAGTTACATCCTGTATTGGGTTTAAAAATAATAAATAGGCAATTAGATAGGCTACGCGTTTCAACGCGGCTTAGTGGCTTAGTGATGCAAAGCATCATATGAGAGTTCATAATCCACCACCTTTACTCATTTTAACCCAATATGCACTTTCATATGATGCTTTGCATCACTAAGCCCACTTGTGACGTCAGAGTTAAACTTTGACCTGCCTTTTTTGGCGTTTTTTTTTCTGTTTGTTCTTATCTTCCCTCACTATTTAAAGTGCCTCCTCACAATGTATTTTACTTGGCCTGATGAAGACGCTAGTCCATCGCTGAAACGCGTAGCCTATCTAATTGCCTATTTATTATTTTTAAACCCAATAAATGCAATTTATCACCTTTCTGTCTGGACTCCAATTTGATGTTAGCAGCGCTGTACGTTGGTCCGCAATTTTTCTCCTCAATTGTCTGAATCGTGTCTGTACAGATCCCGTGATTTGCTTTCTGGGAAGTGTTCTCTTTATACCAGGCTGTACAGTCATCTGATGTAGGAAACACTAACTGCCCCCTTGCATTATAAGAGTTCAGCTAAACTGTCAGGGGAACATATGTCGAGAAGCTTGTTGACTGTTTCCAGCGACAACCAGCAGAATTGTCACCGTAGCTCCGGAGTATAAAACAGGTTGTATTTCAGAATTAGTACAAGTTACGTGATGTCATGTATTTACCATGTGGCAACTTATTTTTGCCAATGATGTCAGTGGCATCCTTAGAAGATGGGGGACCCATAGCAAAGATAAAAATTATGCCCCTTTCAAGAGCTTCTTGACATTACCACACTCCTATTTTCCACTTTCCACTATGGAGACCATATCATGGTGCAGGTATCACCACCTATTACAATGGGGTCAATGCCAACCTTGGAATGGACCTCCTCCCTCCAGGGGCCCCATAGCAGCTGCACGGGCTTTTGGAGAATTAAATAAACTGTCAAATTATATATAGATGTGAGCATATGCCTTTTGAATGCCAATTTAGCATACATTTGCCATTTTATTCTCGTATTACTGAGACAAGATATTGAAACCAGTTAGGATGTGGACATTGATGTGGATGGTGATTTAGATCCAGGAAGTATTGATCCACTTACGGCAGGGTGCAAAAATGAAAAACATAGGCAGTTCTACTATATCTGCATGTGTACATATATATGACTTGATTTGGGAAATCAGATGCTGGAAGAAAAGAGAGTGCTTGGGCATTGTAGGTAGCACATACATTCTGGGCAGGCCATGAATGTGTGCCAAATGACAAACTCAGCTCTGCTACATCCCTAATGTCCTATTATGTTATTATGGTATCATGGTTTAGCATATTTAGAAAATCCGCAATAATCACTGGTTTTATCCTAGTTCTTCACTGTATTACAATCTATTGCAGTTGCTGAGATGTCAACACGGTCTTTGCCACCCTGCATGATATGACTTGTCCAGCTGGTGCGGTGCCAGGCTGCCATTTCCTGTCATATATCTTTGCTTCGTTGTGAACAGCTGTCCCCTCTCCTGTACCTGGGCGCCCGGCTAAACATTTGCTGAACATAATCTCTGTTTTGAGCTTAAACTTCCTTTTCTCATCTATAATTAATTCTGCACCAAATTTACTATAAACAGATCTGTTTTCCCACGTCAGTCTCCACCTCTAACGCCAGAAATCATCCGTATCTGATCAATGAGACCGCGGGGAGACAATGCTTTAGCCAATGTATTCAATGCGATACGTTCTATCTCATATCTATCTATCTATCTATCTATCTAGAATCCAAAAATCAGGCAGCACTCCAAGGTATAAGCAAGGTAGAAAAAGGTGCTTTATTGGTCCATATAAACACGACGTTTCAGCTCAACACAGGAGCCTTTCTCAAGTCATATCTATCTATCTATCTATCTATCTATCTATCTATCTATCTATCTATCTATCTATCTATCTATCTATCTATCTATCTATCTATCTATCTATCTATCTATCTATCTATCTATCTATCATCTATCTATCTATCTATCTCATATCTATCTATCTATCTATCTATCTATCTATCTATCTATCTATCTATCTATCTATCTATCTATCTATCTATCTATCTATCTATCTATCTATCATCTATCTATCTATCTATCTATCTATCTATCTATCTATCTATCTATCTATCTATCTATCTATCTATCTATCTATCTATCTATCTATCTATCATCTCATATCTATCTATCTATCTATCTATCTATCTATCTATCTATCTATCTATCTATCTATCTATCTATCTATCTATCTATCTGTCTGTCTGTCTGTCTGTCTGTCTGTCTGTCTGTCTGTCTATCTATCTATCTATCTATCTATCTATCTATCTAATATTTTTATTTCTATGTTATGAAGAGCGGTGAATTACTATAAACTCAATATTGTTTTTATTTTTGGGGTTTAATGCATGATTAGAGTTTAATTTCTCTATTACTTATCTAAAATTTGAATTACTTAGATTTTCTACGATTCTCGGACCCGTTGAGTCAATTTTACCACCTCTACTAATTGTGAAACCATTTGACCGCCAAGTAACTTGTTTTTTATTCTCTCCCCATAAACATCACTATATTATTTCCACCCTAAATATCCTGTTCTCCTACAGACATGGGTATGTGTTGTCACTACTTACTTTTGGGTAATGCTCGTTTAGATTCTGAAGAGACAAAAAAATATTACTTAGGTAACATATCAATCATGACAAATGATTTGCATCTTCTTCTGTGCTTAATAATAACATAATATATCAGCCACCACTAGAGGGAGCTAGCTGCATATGTATGTATACAGCTAGCATTATACTCAATGGGGGCTGTATAAGTCTGTATGCAGTGAGCTCCCCCTACCATTGACTTAGTGGTAGGTTCACCACTGTGAGGCTCTACATTTGCTGAATAGGAAAGGATCCAGTAAAAGGAACATTTCCTATGCAGAATACCCACTGACCAATACATACCATATAGTATTATCATGCAGAATTAGCTTTATCTCTCATAGTCACATATTATATAGCTGTCATCAAATATTAAACAGCACACTTACCGCTTTTTCTTTTTCCCATAATTCCATAAAATTGATCTGGTCTGAGCTTTCTTGAAATTCTCATAACATATCTGTCATATGTTGGTTCGTCTAGATCTGCCTAGAGTGATAAAAGTAATACAACTAAATATTATCACCATATAGGTATTATTAATATACAGTATTTACACAGCCTGTTGGTCATGGCACCCCCTACAGGCCTCAGTGGGGACTCCTGGTATAAAAAGATAATCTACCTCCATTAGCATAGTCTATGTGTCATATTACGCACTGCCCCTCTCCCACCATCCATGCTATATAAGACTTATATAGCTCTAGATGCAAGGGGTGTAGCACAATGTTATTCTACCAGCATAGAAAGCACTGATGCGTCCAATAATCCAAAAAGTCTGATCATTCCAGTAAAAAACAATTGTATATTTTCGGCAAATAACCATAAGCTCCACCTCTGTAAAGTTTGGTTCATGGGACAGTTCTGTGAAGAACTATACTGTTGGGAAGTATGTATCAGTTTAGGTACAGTGTATCAACCTGTAAATAGAAATGTTACAATTCACTGACAGCAAGCAGTGATCGTGAACAATGGTGAGGAACACCTAATACTATGTCTAAAGTGGCTCCAGGGTGGACAAGCTTCTGCAACAAAATAATACAGATGTCTGGGTGAAGTTTTTGGATATTTCTGAGCCGGGTCCATGACTCAATCCTCTGTGCTGCTGTAAAACAAAAGGATTCATCCATTGTTAAGAGAAGACAGAGCTTTTCTGATGCTCAGTGACAACAATTAGTCGCTGTGATGGCTCATTCTACTCCTGTCACCGCAGAGCTGCTCATTTATCACCACCATTGTGAAACTGACTGAATTTTTACCATTTACTGCGTCAGCGGCATTTAGGCTCCTTAATACAAATCCCACGATCGGCACATTTAAAGTTATAAACTAAACGTCAGGAGGATTGTATGTTATATAGAAGTTAAAGGGAGTTTAAACGAGTTGCATTAGATTAGAGGAAATGGTCTATTTTTTTATTTTTTAGAAACAGTGCCACTCTTGTCTATGGGCTGTGCCTGGTATTGCAGCTTAACCCCATTCACAACTGGTGGAGATCTGTGAGCTGGGAGTCCAGTGAATTTCAAAATCTGTTTAGGTAACCAAACCCCTTTAATACTAATGAATCACCTGCGACATCCCCAGTGTCAGTCATCTATTTACCCTCCCTGGTGCTCATAATCAC
Source organism: Rhinoderma darwinii (assembly GCF_050947455.1). Classification (NCBI taxonomy): domain Eukaryota; kingdom Metazoa; phylum Chordata; class Amphibia; order Anura; family Rhinodermatidae; genus Rhinoderma; species Rhinoderma darwinii. The sequence continues at coordinate 331,390,750 of NC_134691.1, forward strand.
TGAGCAATCACCCTCCCTCTCCCTGGTGCTCATAATCACTGAGCAATCACCCTCACTCTACCTGGTTCTCATAATCACTGAGCAATCACCCCCTCACTCTCCCTGGTGCTCATAATCACTGAGCAATCACCCTCCCTCTCCCTGGTGCTCATAATCACTGAGCAATCACCCTCACTCTCCCTGGTGCTCATAATCACTGAGCAATCACCATCACTCTCCCTGGTGCTCATAATCACTGAGCAATTACCATCACTCTCCCTGGTGCTCATAGTCACTGAGCAATCACCCTCACTCTCCCTGGTGCTCATACTCACTGAGCAATCACCTTCACTCTACCTGGTGCTCATAATCACTGAGCAATCACCCTCACTCTCCCTGGTGCTCATAATCACTGAGCAATCACCCTCACTCTCCCTGGTGCTCATACTCACTGAGCAATCACCCTCACTCTCCCTGGTGCTCATAATCACTGAGCAATCACTCTCACTCTCCCTGGTGCTCATACTCACTGAGCAATCACCTTCACTCTACCTGGTGCTCATAATCACTGAGCAATCACCCTCACTCTCCCTGGTGCTCATAATCACTGAGCAATCACCCTCACTCTCCCTGGTGCTCATAAACACTGAGCAATCACCCTCAGGGTATGTTCACACGGCCTATTTACGGACGTAATTCGGGCGTTTTTGCCCCGAATTACGTCTGAAAATAGCGCCTCAATAGCGCTGACAAACATCTGCCCATTGAAAGCAATGGGCAGACATTTGTCTGTTCACACGAGGCGTAATTTACGCGCCGCTGTCAAAAGACGGCGCGTAAATAGACGCCCGCGTCAAAGAAGTGACCTGTCACTTCTTTGGGCGTAATTGCAGCCGTTATTCATTGACTCCAATGAATAGCAGCGCTAATTACGGCCGTAATGGATGCGGCGTTCAAGCGCCTGCACATGCCGTTACGGCTGAAATTACGGGGATGTTTTCAGGCTGAAACATCCCCGTAATTTCAGCCGTAACGGACGCCCTCGTGTGAACATACCCTCACTCTTCCTGGTGCTCATACTCACTGAGCAATCAACCTCACTCTCCCTGGTGTTTATAATCAGCTGGAGCTCATAGTCACTGATGAATATCTCCCACACTCCACCTCTCCATGGGCCATTAGGGCCCGGTTTACACAAACGCGTCGGAATCAGCGTAAAAAAACCAACCAAAACCGCCTCCCATTGATTTCAATGGAAGACAGAGGCATTTTTTTTTTCCAGGGCGGCTTTTAGCCACTCGTGGAAAAAAAAGCGACATGTTCATTCTTGATGCGGTTCCGCCTCTGACCTCCCATTTACAAACGTTGCGAAAAGCGCGGCAAGAAAGTGCAGACAGGTCAAAATCTGCCTCAAAATTCCTGAAGTAATTTTGAGGCAAATTTTTTCTGCCTGCAAAATACTCTGTGTGAACAGGGGTTAATACACCTAGTTTTAGTACATACCCTCCTGGATAACTATAATGGTATGAACATAAAGGATGACTACGCTGCATAAAAGTTCACAGCGTATCCGTTCTAGAAGCCGCAGGGAATTACACCCAAAAAAACGCACCAAATTGTGGTGTCGTTTCTCGGGCATCATGTCCACTGCGGAAATACTGCAGGAATAAAAAAAAAGTTCATACTTACCACCCATGCATTTTCATGGTGACACGTCCCTTAGCCCAGCCTCCTGGGATGACACTGCAGTCCATGTCACCGCTACTTACAGCCTTTGATTGGCTGCAGCAGTCACGTGGGCAGAAACGTTATCCCAGGAGGTCGGTCTGCGCTCAGAACAGAGGATTGCGTCGCTAGGAAAATGGCCTGGGGTGAGTATGAACTTTTTAAATAATTGTAACTAAAAAAAAAATAATTTTTTTTTTCCATTTGGGATTTTTGCGGTGGAATCTTTGTTGTGGGTTTTACTTTCCCATCGAATTAAATGGGGAAAACCCGCAACAGAAGAGCAGCAATTTCAATTTATGCTACGGATTAAAAAACGCACCGCGGGTTAATTTCTGAACTTATTTTTGGCCAATTTTTCCCGCTGTGTGTTCAAATCTCATCCACTCTGCTGCTACTGTGTTATGATGCAGGTTTTCCTCAATGAAAAACGTTGTGGAAAATCCGCAATGTTTACGCCCAGTGTGTTCCAACGCTAACCCAATTAGACGCCATCCACTATGTTGAAGGTTTCTTTGTATAATCTGGTTTTTGGTCATTCACACATTCGATATTTTCCTATCTACATCGCCTTTGTGAAATTTTCCTTTCACTTTACAGCAATTTCTGAGAATATCTTCACCTCGAATGCCTTAGGGACCATGAGGTTTTTTCACCTCGAAAGCCTCAGGGACCATGACGTTTTCCCCAAATTTCTTTTACTATTGTGATATTTTCTCGTGCATAACAGAATTCATCTTAACTAAAGAGGACTGCAAAATGAAATAAACATCAGTATAATTTCAGCATAATGGATTTCTCCTCCAGTATCTCCTGTCCCATCCGCTCCCTTGATAATTTCTGTCAATTGCATCTTCTCGCAAAACCATTCTTCATGGTAATCAAGACCTCATTATGCCTGTTGTGTATCCATCCGGGCTCTCATTTCTTGTACTTGACTCACAACGTTACTGGAAAAAGTCTTGAAAGGGTTAAAGCGAAGGACAAAAAAGACGCAGAATTAACGAAGAGTCTGTTGATCTATCTTCAGGTTCTTCGTAGACATGTTAGAAGACAATATTGGTTGATTATAATAATAAAGGGGTGGCAGTGCTTGAGATTGAGTGCCGAGGTTGTGTTAAAGATCCCAAATGCTGGAAATTCCTGCAAGGGGTTTGGGAGCTTTACTGACCTCCACCAGTAGAGGTCCATTATAAATCTGGTTCTGAGACACCAAGAGAGAGAGTACTATTCCGGACCTCACAATTCAGCTATAGTTAACCTTTTTCCCGTGATTTTGTTTAGGGTACCCAGGACTTAGGTGCTTTGGTTGTCCAATTCTATTGATAATGTTTAGACGTTAAAAGGTAAAATGCAGAAAAGATGAGGCAAAAATAGTCATAAGGCTAGACTGGATTAGAGAAGAGGGAGACAGAAGTCAGAAGCAGTATACGGGGTACAAAAAATACAAGGTCAAAAACTTGCCATGGTCGGTAAAGTACTAGGCAGCAATTCAGTTAAGGTACAGAGGGATCACAAACAGGGATGAGCGAATTTATTCTACACAAATTGAATTGGTTAGGAATCTTCCCAAATTTTGTGATTTTTGGAAAACCAAAACTTTTGGGATTCGTCCGGCACGAATCGTTAAAAATGTCAGCTGCCATTTTACAGATCAGAAGACAAAGAAGAAGGATTACATGACCTCGGGCTGGCTTCCCCATAATGCAGCCCTCCCTCCAGCATAGCCAATCATAGGGGTATAGGTGTGAGACCCTGATGACTCAGTGGATGTTATATCAGTTATAGCCACTATAAACAGCCCAACCAGGAAATGCTGCTGAATTGTGGGGATACAGACAGGAGAGAGGACATCAGACAGAGAGTGAGAGATAGTAAAACACAGAATACAGATAGATAGTGGATTAATGTCAGTGAGTGTGTTTCAAAGTTAGGAGAAGAGAATAGAACAGGAGAGGAAGCTATTGCTGTGAGTGAGTGCTGCTGCAGCTATACAATTTTTACATTAATTTGTGAATCACCAATCTTCATCACATCATTCACAAATCTTCTTCCATAATATTAATCATGGTACGGATAGCGTGCCGCTGCCTTCTGATACAGACGTCATGTACATGACGCCACTCATTGTTTTGCATATATCTAACTGCTAATACTGCCACCAAAATTTAACATATTGTTTGACCTCAAACTTAGCCAACAATAACAGCAGCAACAAGCAACAATACTGTGCACTTTTAGTAGATTGTGTGACCTCTGAATTTCTGCTCAGTGATGCCTCATTTTAAATAAAATGTCTAGTAAAAGAGGGCTAAAGAAGGGATAATTGTTGGATTGCTTATCAAAAAGCCATTGCTACTTCCGATACCACCGTGTGTCTATGAATAACGGCAGGTGTCTGCCACCAAAAAGGGATCATTTTTGGACTGTTTTTTTTAATGTTAAAACGCCTGTCTTGGCGTTAAAGAGCTTGAAAGGGGTTGAATACAGTCCTAGACCTCAGTGTCATAAACAACTTTTCAGGGCATTTTTGATTCGCGGCAAATTAGACGGCCGGTTGGATAGAATCGGACACGTAATTCAGTTCGGGAAATTTGCTCAACCCTAATCACAAACTAAAAGTTTAGTCTGTCAATTTGGGCGGTGAAAGCAGGTGAATCAAGGTAAATAGTGATCGATCTGAGTTTTTAAATAGTGCACCCTCTAGAGTGATGGGCGCAAGCAAAGTAGCGTCGGTTTCTTGGGCGGGCAAGAGTGTCTCGAGGTAAGTTTATTACAATAGGAGACCAATATGACATGTAGAAAGATATATTTGGGTCTTTTCACCCTTCCACCCATAAAAGTTTGGTTATAATATTTAGTTATAATTTCTATTATCCGTTATGGAATATTTTCAAAAATATTCATCACTATTCTCCAGACATAAATGATATTGTAGTTGCCAAATATCAGGGTATCATTTAGACAATATATTTTTATATACTTTCAACTTTTTCAATCTATTTCTGCAATATTTGTAGCAGTCGGACTATAAATGCTCTGATTCTACTGATTCTACCTTACGTAGTTAGACTCACCTGGTGTTGGTCTTGAGATGGCCAGTAGTTTCCTTCTGTCCAGTGCGTTTCCTCAGGCCATGCTTGTGTGGCAGCCAAGAAGAACACCATACACGCTAATACCATGTTCATTTTTACCAGTCTTCTATGTCTCACAGATTGGAATGTCTCCTTAAAAACAGGTCAGAGGTTTAACTGATTTTGCATTAGGAATTTTTTCATTTGATAAATTCTAAAACTTATATGAAATTCTAAATTTAGCAAAAACATTTCCACCTCTGCTTTAATACATAGCAAATGAGTGAAGTACCTGGTATAACGGCTGGACCAAGGCCAGTGGATGCCCCTGGGCAAAAAATGTGGTGATAGGTCCTATCATATGATGCGTGGATAACTTACGCTGGACAAGTGCTTATGTCAACAGGATCTAGCAACAATCATATATGTATGACGACAGCCAGTGTATGTGTTGAGTGAAATAAGGATTGCCATGTTGTATTTTAACATATCTGATAATTTGTTCATTTGAGAGATAAGCGGAGTCAGAGGTATTGGGCAGCTGCTTATCTCCATCTTTACATGGCAAAAATAATGCATCACTGAGTTTTTCTCTAGATAGCAGTGCAGGCTGGTGGGGTATCGGAGCTACATACAAGGAGAACACAGCTCCTGTATAATAAGAACTTCACACATATTAACATTCTAAAGGTTTTATTTTGTTGGAGGTACGCTTTAAATCTTTCCAAACATGTCTTGCTGCTGGGAGTATTTAGGAAGAGCTAGAGAGAACTGGGTGGTAGAGGTCCCCTGGGGGTGGAGGCCATTAGGAGCGTGCCCCTATTGCCCTCCCTATAATCCGGCCCTATCTGATATTGCCACCAATCATTAAAAATTAAATTGTCAACCCCAAACCCTTCTCCATTAAGGGAGCCATGTGCTGTCCATATATGAATCTCTAGCAGTGTATGAGAACAGGCCATTGTTGAGCTGAAGACGTCATCTTACATTGTTAAAGAAATAAAAAAAACTGTATTTTTCAGACTATAAAATCTACCTATGTTTAGGTAGGAAAAAAGGAAAAAAAATTTACTGTCTCTGAGAGGGGCAAATATTTTTACAGATTATTTTTTAAATTAGAAACAAGTTCTATACAGTTCTATAAATACAGTAGATTGTTTACTTTCCCTTTTATACTCTTTTACCACGTCTTTAAAGTGCAGCTAAACGTTTGACAAACTTCTGACATGTCATAGTGACATGTCAGAAGTTTGGATTGGTGGGGGTCCGAGCACTGAGACCCCCACCAATCACTAGAACGAAGCAGCTGAAGCCCTCGTGTGAGCGCTCAGCCGCTTCGTGTCTGTTCGGCTATTTCCGGAAAGCCGATGTATCGGAGTACGGGCTCATAGACTTTCTATTGAGTCCGTACACCGATACATTTCTTTCCGGAAAAAGCCGAACAGACACGAAGCGGCTGAGCGCCCACATGAGCGCTTCAGCTGCTTCGTTCTAGAGATTGGTGGGGGTCTCGGTGCTCGGAACCCGACCAATCCAAAGAGACATGTCAGAAGTTTGTCAAACGTTTAGCTACACTTTAAAGTGGAATTCAAAATTATTATTCAAGCAATTTTCAATCAGTTTAAATATTAAATTCTAGTCAAATAAATACAATAAGGGTATGTTCACAAGGCTTATTTTCAGCCGTTTTTCGGCAGAAAAATAGGAAGCGTAAAAAAACGCCAGCGAAAGTGTATGTCACTTCTTGAGCCGTTTTTGGAGCCGTTTTTCATTGACTCTATAGAATAACAGTTCCAAAAAAACGGCGGTAAAAAAAGCAGTGAAAAACGCAAGTTGCTAAAGAAAACGGCTGAAAATCAGGAGCTGTTTTCCCTTGAAAACAGCTCTGTATTTTCAGAAGTTTTTTAGTAAACATGTGAACTTTAAAAAAAAATAAAAATAAAAATGATAAGGCTTCATGCACATGGAAGTGCATTTAGTGGCAATGACGGGATCGGATCCTGTCCTATGAAACCAAATCCTTTCTCAAGCTTGCTTTGGGAAAGGATTTTCTGATTTTATAGGGATGGATTTGATCCCATCATTGGCACTAAAAAAATCGAGGTGTGCATGAAGCCTTAGGCTAGATTCACACGAGGACATTAATGAGTACAATGCTATTAAATAAAAAAAACACACTAGAAAACACTAACATTTCAGTGCAAAGTTACACACAAACAAGGTTTTTCATGCAATAGTTGCAATATCCTAATATACCCTCATTAATTGCTGCTTGAAAATATGAAAACAAAATTCACCCAAAATTAAAAATTGCAAATTTTGTAACAAATTTTAACAAGAGAAATCAAAAATTTCTCAAGAACTTTCCCCATTTAAAAACACATACACACCATCTGTAAAACTGTTTTCCCGTAGTGGGTAACACAAAAATGATTATACCTGGCAAAGAGCAAGCAGTGGAAAAAAATAAAAAAAATACACAGTGCTCCACCATATTATATATGACCCCATTCATTTCACTGCAAAGTTACATAGATACAAGGTTTTTCATGCAATAGTTGTAATATCCTAATATACCCTTATTAGCGGAATTGCTGCCTGAAAATATAAAAAAAAAAATTCACAAAAATGTTAAATTGCAAATTTTGTAACAATTTTTAACAAGAAATTAAAAATGTCTCAAGAACTTTCCCTATTTAATAACACAAGCACAACATGTAAAAATGTTTTCCTGAAGGGGGTACTACAAAAATGATTATACCTGGCATAGAGCAAGCATTGGTTAAAATGTAAAAAATACACAGTGCTCTACCATCTTATATATTACCCCATTCATTGTATGTTATACCCTACAGATGCAATATTTGATTTGTAGAGTCTCGTACCAGACTCCTCCATTCTGGAGAGGTAGAAACTCGGGTGCAGAAAATTGTGTTCTATGAAATTCCCTAATATGTTCTCTAAAAATCTTTAACTAGTGAAGGGGAGCCAAGGGCAAAAAAAAGACCTTTGGGCCTGTCTAGATCCTATAGGCCAGTGGTCTCCAACTGTTGTGAAACTACAACTCCCAACATGGTACGCTTAAAGCCCAATTTTGGAATCAAGTCAATGAGAGTCCACTATACTCACTGTAGAAGGCAGCAGGTTCCAGAGTATGAAATGCAAGTGAATGAATCCAGGTGAGACTGGCACACTTTTTATATCCCCAAGGACAAGCCTAGCGAATAAGAGATTTATTTGTTTAACGCTAATAAACCCTAGGAGGTTCCATCAAAAACAAGGAACAATTAAATCTTCTGTGTATTCCTTTCAATCAATATTTGATCAACTCCTCTCTGTCTCCATCCTTGTCATGTCTCGGATTTTTGAATTGCACCTCGTGAATGTATTTCCATAGTGGACAACTTGACTAATAAAAACAATTACATCTCAAGTGTTGGCCGTCGCGTAGTCATGGACTGAATCTTTCCATGTCAAGTCTAAATTGCGTTTTCCCCATTGAATTGTTAAAGTCTTTCATGGAGCCATGGATCAAAGCTTCCGACGTCAACATTGCTCTAGCGGTACAGTCCTACACTGAGATGCGAAAGATTCCATGGAAAAATCGACCAGGGTTGACGAAATATGAGGTGTGGATGGGTTTCATGTATTTGCATGGCCCTTGTACATGGATAATAGTGCCCCACTGCCCAAAATTGTTGATACAAGTCAGTAGGATATGATTTGTTTGCATTTGGAACAATGACAGATGAAGAGGAAATTGAACGCGCTTCGTACAGGCACCACAGACCACATAAAGGAAGTCTGATAATCGACTATACATATTTAATTTGTAACTGAGCTGCCAGGAAAAATATTAGCGCTACAATAATAGACACTTGAAATTTTTTTCCCGAGGCCATGAAAAAGAGAATTTATATAGTAGCTGCATTTAAGATGTTTATTAATTATCTCCCATACTATAAATCACTTACAAAGATTTATACATTGCCAGGTCCTCAGCTCATATGCGGTAGAAGTGGTAAATGTGTACAATGTAGTAGAAGTCCCCCACTTATTAAAAAAAATATACCCCTATGCTTAGAAGGTGCTGTGACATATTCACTCATTATTTATCTCTTTATAAGAAAAGGGAAATTCATCTATATTTATCTATCTATCTGAAATCTATCTCTCTCTATCTCTCTCTATCTTATCACACACGGTGATCTGAAAGTACAGGAATAATAAACACAGTTATGTCACAGTAAAGAGATAATAAAAATGTGATGTCACAGTAAAGAGATAATAAACACAATGATGTCACAGTATAGACATAATAAACATAATGGTGCCATAGTACAGAGATAGTAAACACAGTGATGTCACAGTAAAAAGATCATAAACATGGTGATGTCACAGTAAAGGGATAATAATCACATTGACGTCACAGTACAAACATAATAAACATCATAATGCCGTAGTACAGAGATAATAAACACAGTGATGTCACAGTACAGACATAATAAACACAGTGATGTCATAGTACACAGATCATAAACACAGTGATGTCACAGTACAGAGATAATACACATAATGATGCCATAGTACAGAGATAATAAACACGGTGATGTCACAGTACATGGATAACAAACACAGTCATGTCACAGTACAGAGATAATAAATGTGGGATGTCACAGTACAGAGATAATAAACACAGTGATGTCACAGTATATAGATCATAAACACAGTGATGTCACAGTGCAGAGATAATAAAGACGGTGATGTCACAGTACAGAGATAATAAACACAGTGATGTCACAGAACATAGATCATAAACACAGTGATGTCACAGTACAGACATAATACACATAATAATGCCACAGTACAGAGATAATAAACACAGGGATGTCACAGTACATTGATAATAAAGACAGTGATGTCACAGTACAGAGATAATACAGTACATAAAGGTAATATATATATGGTGACAAGGATAATATACACAGTGATGTCACGGAACAGCGACAATATACATATAGTTAGGTCCAGAATTATTTGGACAGTGACACAAGTTTTGGCATTTTAGCTATTTACCAAAACATATTGAATATACAGTTATATAATCAATATGGGCTTAAAGTACAGACCATCTGCTTTAATTTGAGGGTATTCACATCCTAATTTGAAGAAGGGTTTAGGAATTACAGCTCTTTAATATGTAGCTGCCTCTTTTTCAAGGGACCAAAGGTAATTGGCCAATTTTCTCAAAAGCTATTTAATGGGCTGCACGGGCTATTCCCTCGTTAATCCATCATCAATTAAGCAGATAAAAGGACTGGAGTTGATTCCAGGTTTGGCATTTGCATTTGGAAGCTGTTGCTGTGAACCCACAACATGAGGTCAATGGAGCTCTCAAAGCAAGGGAAACAGACCATCATTAGACTGAAGAAAATGAAGGAATCCATCAGAGAGATAGCACAAATGTTAGGAGTGGCCAAATCAACAGCTTGGTATATTCTTGAAGAAAAATAACGCACTGGACACCCACGGAAGACAACAGTGGTGGATGATGGCAGAATCCTTTCCATGCTGAAGAAAAACCCCTTCACAACATCTACCCAAGTGAAGAACACTCTCCTGGAAGTAGGTGTATCAGTATCTAAGTCTACCGTAAAGAGAAGACTTCATGAGAGCAAATACAGAGGGTTAACCACAAGGTGCAAGCCATTAATCAGCCTCAAAAATAGAAAGCCCAGATTAGACTTTACCAAACATCATGTAAAGAAGCCGCCCAGTCCTGGAACAGCATGAAACTAAGATCAACCTGTACAGAATGATGGGAGGAAGAAAGTATGGAGAAGGCTTGGAACAGCTCATGATCCAAAGCACACCACATCCTCTGTAAAACATGATGGAGGCAGTGTGATGGCATGGTGGAGGCAGTGTGATGGCATGGTGGGGCAGTGTGATGGCATAGTGGAGGCAGTATGATGGCATGGTGGGGGCAGTATGATGGCATGGTGGAGGCAGTATGATGGCATGGTGGAGGCAGTGTGATGGCATGGTGGAGGCAGTATGATGGCATGGTGGAGGCAGTGTGATGGCGTGGTGGGGCAGTGTGATGGCATGGTGGGGGCAGTGTGATGGCATAGTAGAGGCAGTGTGATGGCATGGTGGGGGCTGTTTGATGGCATGGTGGGGGCAGTGTGATGGCATGGTGGGGGCAGTGTGATGGCATGGTGGGTGCAATGTGATGGCATGGTGGAGGAAGTTTGATGGCATGGTGGAGGCAGTGTGATGGCATGGTGGGGGCAGTGTGATGGCATTGTGGGGGCAGTGTGATGGCATGGTGGGTGCAGTGTGATGGCATGGTGGGGGCAGTGTGATGGCATGGGCATGCATGGCTGCCAAAGGCACTGGGTCACTAGTGTTTATTGATGATGTGACTGAAGACAGACGCAGCCGGATGAATACTGAAGTTTTCAGGGATTCACTTTCTGCTCATATTCAACCAAATGCAGCAGGTTGATTGGACGTCGCTTCACAGGACAGATGGACAATGACCCAAAACATACTGTGAAAGCCACCCAGGAGTTTATAAGGCAAATAAGTGGAATATGCGCAATGGCCGAGTCTCCAGATCTCACCCCGATCAAGCTGCATTTCACTTGCTGAAGACAAAACTTAAGGCAGAAAGACCCACAAACAAGCGACAACTGAAGACGCTGCAGTAAAGGCCGGGCAAACATCACAAAGGAGGAAACCCAGCGTGTGGTGATGTCCATGGGTTCCAGACTTCAGGCCGTCATTGCCTGCAAAGGATTCTCTACTGTGGTGGCTGTGTAGAAAAATGGTGGCAATTCCTAAACGTTTCGCAGGATATTTTTGTTCAACCCCTTGAATTAAACCTGAAAGTCTAAACTTCAATTGTATCTCCGTTGTTTCATTTCAAATCCAATGTGGTGGCAGCAGAACCCAAATCATGAAGATTGTGTCACCGTCCAAATAATTCTGGACCTAACCGTAGTTAGGTTCTAACTAATGGCTATGGACCACAGTGATTTGACCACACAGGATGATTACATGTAGTTGTGGCGCAGCAGAGGAGTAATAAATGCTGCGTCCAAAGCTAATTGATATGCAGAGTACAGACCCCAAGGCACAGGAACAACTGCAAACTTTCCACCCCTTAAAGCCATAGTCAATCATTCATTACTCGTGACACCTGGCCTGAATAAACTAAAAAAGTCATGCCTTTTTTCTGGAAAATACGTTTTGGCAGCCATATTGGTTGCCACCCATCTTTTGCAGAAATGGCCTAGAAATATTGATAAGATTTTTTTTAAAATAAATTTTTATTTATTTTTTTATTTTTTTAAACTGGCCGATGTTAGTTGACCTGGTATGTTTTATTTTTCTATGTTGTTTCTAGTGTCTGTCTGGGCAAGTCCCGTTATAAGTAGCCAAAATGTAACCCTTCTGCAGTCCATGCCAACTTAATTCCCTCACGCATACATCTACTTATAAATATATAATAGGTATGAAGACACAGCAAGACTTTTCCTCACCTGGGGGGGTTAAGTGCCCTTTAAATACTCTGGACAAGGCAGAGTAGCTTGATGGTGCCCCCGAGCAACAATCATCCTGGCAAATGCCCCGCTAAATGCTCTGCCTAGCCGGCCTGTAGTAAAAACTGGCATATAGATAGAGATAACGGGCCCGCTGTATAGTGCCGGCTAAAAGTTATGACTACCCCTCTCTGCTTCTGTACGGCCACACTCAGAACTGTAGTCACATGATGTATTGAAATAACAACCTATAAAATTCTCTTCAGTAAATCCTCCAAACACCAAAACAAGTCTATAAGGCGTCATGCACACGACAGTAGTTTTGCGGCCGTAAACTATCCGCAATTGCGGATAGTATAGAACACACGCTTGCCTATGTTTTCCACAGTTCGTGCATTGCCGGAGCCCTTTGAAATGAATTCACATCTTGTGTGTGCACGATCCGTGAATGTGGACGGCCAGCGGATGATACTCCGCGGCCTGCCCGTGTTGTAATCACGGACCGTACACACATCAAAGAAAGGAAAACTGCAGCACATGTGTATTGAAGGTATCAAAAAGGCACAGGAAGTTTTACTTCACAATCCAATGGCGGATCATCATAGGGCATTTTGGGCGGCAAAAACCGCGACAAAACGGCATTGTATATGTCCTGCAAAAGGACCTTTAGACATAAGGTCACATGAGCTCATCTCTGAAGTTCTTACTACTGTTTAGAGACCTGCTGGTCACATGACTGCAGGTCCTTGAGCAGCAGCAGCATCAAGACTCCAAAGAGAAGACTGAGGAGAGCTGCTATGTAAGTATAAGGGGATGGATGTGTTTAACGTGTCTGTATTTAGGGGGTCTGGCCTGGGGTCTAATTAGTTTATGGGTTCTATTTAGGGGGCCTGTTCTAGGGTCTGTATTAGTTTAGGGATCTTGATTTAGGGGTCTGCATTTAGGGGTCTGATCTGGGTCTGTATTAGATTAGGGGGTCTGGTCTGGGGGTCTGTATTACTTAAGGGAGTTAGGCCTAGGGTCATTATTAGTGTAGGGGGTCTGTATTAGTTTGAGGTCTGAGGTCTATATTTAGGGGTCTGGGGTCTGTATTATTTTATGGGGTCTTATTTAGGGGGCCTAGTCTTGGGTCTGTATTAGTTTAGGGTTCTTTATTTAGGGGTTTGTATTAATCTAGGGTGTCTGGTCTGGGGTCTGTAATAAGAGAGTCAGGTCTGGGGTCATTATTACTGTAGGGGGTCAGGTCTGGGGTCTGTATTTAGGGGTCCTGTCTGAGGTCTGTATTTATTTAGGGTGCTTGTTCTGGGGTCTGTATTTGTTTAGGGGGGTCTGGTCTGTGGACTGCAATAGTTTAGAAGGTCTGGGGTCTGTATGTATTCTATGATCTAGTCTGGGGTCCAAATTTATTAGTCTGAGTAAAAGGGGTTGTCCGGGCACATCGATAGGTCATCAGTATAAAAAACGGTCTGTGCCCGGAGAACCCCTTTAATGTATGGTCCTGGGCCTTGGCGTCAAAATTTGTGTGTTGGAAATGGCTGCTGAAAGATGTCTCATCAGGAGAAGTCGCCATGACGGTCTGCGTCAGATGGAGAAGAAAAGAAAACGGCTCCCATCAGAGAAGACGTCACTTGTGAGTCACTGGATCTATAGAGGATCTGTCCCCTCTCCTGACATGTCTGTTGCAGGTAATCCTTGTATTCCACACAAAGTCTTTGTGTACCCATAACTAATAGACAAATGCGTGTTACCATTCCCATTGTCAGGAGGATGTGTCCCTACAAAGTGTGATACTGTAAACAATGGTTGGAGACTGTCAGTATGTAGGGACACAGCCCTTTGACAAGGGGAATCGTAACAACCATTTGTCAATGCTCGCACAAAAAGGTGGTGTTCACTATAGACACGGCAGAGCGGCGGTGGCAAAGAGGGGCCCAAGTATGTGGAACAGCCCAGGGCCTATGGTCTACTTAATCTGCCACTGTCACCATCAAGGTGACGTTTCAACCCTAGTGTGGGTCTTTTTCACACAGGGTTTTTTTTACACACAGCTACGGCCGTGTGCAGAAGGCCTAAGTGTAGAAGACTAAAAATAATTAAAAAAAACCATTAAAAATAACATTAAAAATAACATTGACAATAATAACAATACGGTCTACGGTCTGTTGAAAATTCTAGTTGATCATTAAGCTGCTGACCTCATATGTCATGTGAATTGCGTCCTGACTCCAGTACAGATGGCGGCTGATGTTTTCTTTTACATGAGCGCAGATAACTCGCTGCTGATAGAAAACATAAAGATAATTAACGAGAAACCCGGAGTTACATAACATCATAAAAACGGTTGTTATTTATATTTAACCCTTTTATATCTGGAGCCCCCCCCCCCCCCACTTTAATCGCAATGAACAGAAGATTCATTGTTACTTTGTAGCTTTTAAAAAGAGGAAGATAATATTTACTATAAATATTTGACTAGGTTCTTGGTTTTCTTAACCCCTTAAGGACACGGGCAATTTTGCCCTTGAGGACAGAACAATTTTTTTAGATTTTCCTCTTTGCATCCCGACGCTCATAACTCTTTTATTTTTTTGTACAACGTAGTTGTATGAGACTTTGTTTTTTGCGTGACGAGTTGTACTTTATGTGGGTACCATTTTTTGGTACAAATACATTATCGTTTCATTTCTATAAATTTTTATTTTGGCGAAAATGCAGAAAAAAAGAAGTTCCGCAGCAGTTTTAATATTTATTTTTTTACACCATACACCAATCATCATAAATAATATTATACATTTGTTGTTTAGGTTGTTACGGTCGGGGCGATACCAAATATGTCTATATCATTTCATGTTTTGGGACTTATATTTTAAAAAGTTTATTTATTATATAAAAATGTGTGTTTCGGTGTATTTTTTTTACTTTTTATTTATTTATTTATTTATCATTAATTTTTTTTACATTCATTTAACTTTTTTTTTTTAATCCCATAAAGGGATTTATCATTTTGATTTTGATTTTGTAACTGTAATGTACTGGCATAGATCTATATACTGATTGTACACAGGCAGTTGTTAGGGCATACCTCAGTATGCCCTAACAACAGGAAATATGTTCAGACAGCCCTGGGGTCCTTCAATGGACCCTGGGCTGTCTGGCCATACGAGTTATGGGCTTTGATTATCTTCTGTGACGCAATCAAAGTGCAGTCCCCCCTCCTTGAATGCCGCGATCAGCTTTCATCGCGGCATTCAAAGGGTTAACGGCTGAGAGGAGATGTTTCTCTTCTCTCCGCTGTCGGAGCAGGGCCATGGCTGTGTATTACCCGCTCTCGATCGCACAGATATACGGATGTCACACAGGACGAGAATGCTCGTCCTAATGCGCGAAGTACCCGCCGCTCAGGATGAGCATTCTCGTCCTGTGTCGGCAACCAGTTAAAGGGGTATTCCAATTTTTTTTGTGTAAAGTGATACAATGTTCCAATATACTTTCTGTATCAATTCCTTACTGTTTTCAAGATCTCTGCTTGATGTTATTAAGTAGGAGAATTCATTGTTTGCTTTCAGTGTATAAAATTCTGTCCTAATATTGTGATGGACACAGGTGCTGGGATCGTTACAAGACACAGATCTGATGCACGCTTCGTTATTGTTACACTATGTGCATCAGATCTGTGACTTATAACGAGCCGTGCACCTTTGTGTCCATCACATGACCATGTATCGAGCCGTGCACCTATGTCCATCACATGACCATGGACAGAATTTTATCCACTGGAAGTAAACAATGATTGTTCCTACTGAATAACAACCAGCAGAGATCTTGAAAACAGTGAGAAATTAATACAGAAAATATATTGGAACATGTATAACTTTTCATTATACAAAAAATGTACATTAATTTGCTTAATTTGCTTAAACCCCTTTAAAGTTTGACCCCCGGAATCCCCACTGATCTGCAGAATAGTGGGGCCATGGAGCTTCACTGAGCGCTACTGTCCTTTTAATTTTTATCAAGGCGTCCGTACATTTGGCCGTGCTTGATACTGCAGCTCAGACCCATTCTGTTGATCGTCGGGGTTCCAGAGGTCAGGTTCCCACTTATCACACATTGATGGTTTACCCCAAAGCCAGGGAAGGCTGACGGAGAACAAGTACCCTGTCAATTTATTAAGCTGGGGGTACCATTTTGCAATACAGAAGGAGGAGAGGCTATCCACCATAGGCTGCCAAAATTGTAGGCAGAGATTTGAAAGAAATTCCCCTATCACATAGTACCTGCCCATGAGGTTAAAAGGGAGGGGGAAGGGTATAGCACACTCCGCTAACTTCTGGCAATTAACCCCTTAATAACCTCTAGGATCAAACATGGGTGCCACAGTCAGGGACACCTTCCCTAATTTGGCTTGGTGTCCAACAGCACAGACACCACAAATGCATGGATTCGTAGTTCTATTGCGATGTCATTAAAGTGATTCTCCAAGACTTTAACACTGATGGTGTTTCTGTGTAGGATAGGCCATCACTGCTTGATCAATGGGAGTCTGAACTCCAGGACCCCCTCCGATCATCTTGTTCCAGTCACTTGAATGGGAAAGAATGGGAAAACTCAGGTCCCAAACAATGATTGGGAACGGAGAGCGTTTTGCCCCTTCATTGGGATGATTAGAGGGGCTCCCAGACGTCAAACATATAAGGCCTATCCAAAGGATAAGTCACCAATATTAAAGCCGCAGAGAACCCCTTTAAGGAGGAAGGCCCCGGCAGGGCGGTACCTAGATATTTCCTGTTATAATGTCTGCACAAATCAGCAGGGTTTACGGCCTGAGACAAAAAACTCAAGCTGGATCCCGGATTTTCCATAATCGAATGTACCATTTTATTACATAACCTGTAAAAGGGGTGTCGATAGCACCGGACCTCCGGGGCATAAGCCCCGGATCTTTGGCCCGGTTCCCCCGGGCGACTGCCGCTACAGGGGTCACAGCGGTTACAGATCCATAATACAGCGCCCATAGCCTACTATATGCCCATATGTATCCCCACATGTTCTAGTGGAGAATATGGCGCCTCTGGGTGACGCCATGGGGCAGCACCTTGAGTCCTGGAGCTCTATATTATGGACCTGTAGGTATTCCATGTGCCGCCATGTGCATAAGCCTGTATAATCTTGTACCCCACCCCCATCTCTATCCATCCCCATGCTCACCAAAATGGCTTTTCAAGCATCTCAAATAAATTTTTTAAACAAAAAGAACAGTAAAAAAAAATATGAAAAATACTAAGATGCCAAGTAAAGGAATTGTAGTAGAAAATGGATTTTTAAAGGAACGTGATGGCAAAATTTTGTGTTTTTCTTCTTTCCATGCCATTAACATGAGTACATTAGGCATTTCAATTAAGCTAAAAGAGAAAGCAACACCAGGTTCTCTGAAATCTTTTCAGTTCTGCAAATTAAATACTATATTGTCATGAAGGGAGATAACACAGGCCGAATACTTATGAAAGGTTTAGTATATAGGTATCTGCAAATTAGCTATTTCTTCTAATTCTTTAGACAATCCCTTTTTTTTTTTTAGATGCCCCCCTTCCCCCCTGCTGCTAGAAACCCAGCGATCACCTGTAATCTGTGGGGAAACCTGGCAGCAAGTGTTGAATAATCCTGCAGCGCCACCACAGGAGAAAATAAACATTACACACTTCTCATTGAAATCCATGTGCTGTTCATGTAATACATGGATATGTCGGGTCCTCCAGAGTTAGAGACGCTCTGTTCTCTACTTTGTTTAATAGATGAAGGTCCTAGGGGGGATATAGTACACTCATGATGCTGTAATAGGGTACTTGAATTATTATTTTTTTTTAATTCAGACAATCTCTATTAGGATATTGGCCTCACACAATGGCCCACATTTACCAAGCCTGGTGTAATTTTTTTTCGCTAAGGTGTATAGGCAAGTTAACGGAAAATGCACCAAATTTATTAAAAGGCAAATTCTTAATACGTTTGGTGAATTTTGAGCTTTTTGACAGGCAAAATACTTTTCTACACCTGCTATCGGCAGATATAAATTGGCGCCAATCCCCCTTACTCCATTTAATAAATTTGGATTAAACTATATCTCCTGGAGACCACGGCCATTTTTCTAGTGACGTTTCCGATTTGACAAGTGAGGAGAAAACTCTCAATAAGGAGAATAAATTTGTAAAAGTTTCATTTTATGTCAAAAAGTTGCGTAGACACATTAATAAATATGACAATATTTTCTGCATGTTTAGGCTGCTGCAGTCATTTACCACAATTGAATTAGATAAGCTGCATTACCTGACACAGACACTAGACCGAAGTGGCGCTATTGCTGGAAAAGGACCATTCTTTCGAATACAACCCCTTTAATTCTTGCATTTGAAACATTTATACATCACATTAAAATCTTTACAGACATTGCCCATTATATCCACTATAGGAGAACTGCCAGAGAGCCATGATTAATCTTACTGTCTTTACCCGCATACATCGCTTTAGTGAAGGTTTTGTCATTATCAAGGATTGAGACGTTTATCTTTTTAATCTCCAGATTATTCATGAATATGTCAAGTAGCGCCGAACTCCTCAGGGACTCTACAAGTGATTAACAAAGTGCAGTTTACAAGATAGCGGAATCTAGAAACTGGTGATAAATAGCGCAAAATAAACACACCGGACCTGGTGCATGAAGCAAATGTAGAATAAGACAAGACTCTGACCTTCTCTACCTGAAGGAGTTAACGACTCGCAAAAAAGCGCAAATGAAGATCAGCTACTTGGGATCTCGTGTATACGAGAAATGTCAGGAATCTTCAAGTTAGTGGTATATTTGCTTTTCCTTACCATTTGAGCAAGGCTGGAACAGTTGGTAAGGCAATCAGGTGCTACCTTAAGGCCCAGAGCATTAGGGGGCCTACTAGTGGCGTTGCTAGACTGTACCAACCTGGGGGAGGAATGAAGGTCGTGTCGCTGCTTAATAGTATTTTGCGCAAAATGTTTAGTGTTCAGTACCTTACTTTGCCCCCATTTTTCGTATTTCACAGCTGTTAATATATATAATTATTATATATGTTATATATGTTATGGCGGTATTATTTTTATTATTCATAATAAAAATAATACCGCCATAATATGACCAATTATTACCACCATACATCGGACAGATAATACAGTTCTGATCATGTGTATTTGGAGGGAGAATGCCTCACAGGTCACCTCTGATTGTAGCTGTTCGCTTGCCCCGTCTTTTTCATCTGCTCCAGACCAACATGAAGTCTTCTTCCCCCTGTGACGCGCTTCATCGGCTCAACTTTGGCTTCTCACTTTTACACCACCTCTTCCCATGACAGCCACAATGCCCCCCATTACAACTACTTACAGGATAGCAGCCGTAACCTAATAGTCACCGCTGCTTTACTGCTTGCTTTCAATTGTATCTGCTTCCTATAAATGCAGATACAACTAAAAGTGGCGATTTCCAACCCGGGGCAGAAGCTCCTGGTTCCTGGGTATAGCAACCCCACTTGGACCCACAAACAAACTGAATGATACATATTTATAGAAGTCGGACTGTGAATATAAAATTCTGTCTGTCATTGCTACCACTAGGGGATACAAATACAGATTTACTATAAACTTCAATGTATACATTTAAATACAATAAGCTCCCCCTAGTGGTGGCTGCAGGCAGCCAGAATTTTACGATTTAACTCAATGGCTGTAAGAAAAGAAGCAGGGAATTTGGAGCTCTGTACCAAGACTTGTTTGCATATATCTTAGCGCCCCCGGTGTACTGCAGCATTTTTGTGTTTGTTTACTTATGTTGATCCATCCAAAATTAGTAGAAGACAAGCTGGTGCCTGGATACTATAACAAAGACCAGTGGACACAATGATATGTAGAAATCTGATACTTAGAGGAAGCAAATGAAAAAAATATCACACCCTCAGAAGGCGCATCCTGTTGTATATCCTAAGTCAATGGTCTACAACCTGCGGCTCTTCAGCTATTGCAAGACTACTACTCCCAGCATGTCCTGACAGCCTGCAGCTGGATAGCCACAGGTTGGAAACCATTATTCTAAGCTAAAGATTGATGAAACCAAGTTATAGTGGGAAACCATTATGTTAGGACATACTTGATTAATGGAAGTCTCTGATATTGAACAAGCCCTTTAAATCCTTGTATTTTTGTAATATCTATGACTTTAAGGCAGTCATTTGGAAGAATGCAGTTTGCTAAATGAATATCAACCTTAGTAAATTAAATTAAAGGTTTTAGTATTCCCTGTAGACTGACGGCTTGGGATAAAATTGAAAGATTTGATATTCAGTGCAATACACATGTATCATTTAAAGAAATGCTTTTAGCAGCAGGGAGCCATCCACCAAATGAAATGTCACATGCTATTTATGAAAAATATGGCAGCCCGGGGAGTAGATCTGCTTGAAATTGACATGAAGAATCATTAATCATTTAGGCTTTATAATCCCTACATAATATCAAACCAGTCCACCGCCGCCACCATTACCGGTCGCAAAGTGACGGCTCGGAAACGATTATTAATAATAATCTGCATAATACTAAGTGAAATATATTGCTCTTCAATGTTCTGTGTCCTTTTTAGAAAAGCAAAAAATAAATAAAATATTATAAAATCCAAAAAGATAATAAAAAGTAAACAGGACAATCATTTTCTAAATTGAAGCTGGCCAGGCAACTAGCAGATAGGGATTCAGAAACCCTGGTGATCAGCAGCTATCGCCAAGGTAAGCTGCGGCAGGCCACACATTTCTTTGCAGTGCCACATCAAGGGAAAAGTAGTATTAAATTGTGACCATTGAAAAGAATGGGCGACCATATAATACAAGGACTGGTTGAGTACACCAGGGGGTCCTAAGCGGTGATCCCTCTCAATTATTGTTAGAGAAGCCCTTTAAGGGATCACTATCATTTCAGTGTCTCTCACCCAAAGATTGAAGAATAAAGAGACTAGGATGAGGAGTTCAACATATCTCCAATCTTCATCATTGGCCTTCTCAAGGTTGTTTGGTCTACGATGAATACTGGCATGGGCACTTAAAGACAAACTAAGAACTGTTCCCAAAGTATGAAGGATGTCTAGAATTTTGAAGAAGAAACTGTTTAACTGTAGGCCTAGTGTTCTGGGGGGGGGGGGGGGTCCTGATTTTGAAGCTTGTGGGGATCCGAGGCAGGCCTCTTGCCATCCCTAAAACATCTGGGCCCAACCATGGTTGCACTACCTGCGACCATGATAGTTATGCCACTGGTCCGGAGTAAAGCCTTACTTACGTTTTCCTTGCCAATTTGGAGACCACATATGTCTTCTGGCAGACTGCTCCTCCTCCACTCTGATATTGGCCATTGGTTGTCATGACCCGGCCAGTGGGGGCGGCCATAACCTATGTACAGCTACACAAGAGCGCAGTAGGTGAGGTGGCCCACTGACCTCTTTAGAGAAGTGAGTTAATAAATTTCCTAGGTCACAATTGCTGATGGATATGGGGGGGGTGTTCTATGTTGAGCAATGGGCCCCTATACTGCACAGGAGCCCTTTGCTGTCTGTGTCCAACCTTGCCACACAGGAACCTGTATAAGTAATAATTTCACAGTGACTCACATTTTATACAGGTTCCTGGAAGGGTCATGACAACTTCTGCCCGGGACCTGAGTGTTCAGACAGAGCTTAGGAGAAGGCTGGCAGAAGACATGGGGGCCACGTAAGACTTTTGGGCTGGGATGGGACACCCCTATGACGGGCAATAGCTGTATTTTCAGCATTTTTTTTCCAGAGTATCACTTTAAGTATAGGACTATAATTTGCTAACCTTAGTTAACCTTGGAAAAATGCTCAGTCATAGGAATTCTACAGACACTTTAATCTTCAAGTAGCTTATAGTCACTTAACATCATTACTGTCATTTCTCTGCTGCTCCCAGCCATTCAGGCTCCGTCACCAGCAGTTGTTTTATTAGTTATTTGTATCACAATCTTATTATCACCATTTGTTACTTAGATTAAAATAACCAGACAAATAAGACATTGGGGAGAGATATTAAAGCTTCAAAGCGTTTTCCCAATTGTATGTAAATAAAAATTAGTCCCTGTATAATGAAAAGTTGTTCAACTTTCTAATATACATTATGTTTCCTCACTATCCTTAAATATAGATTTAGAGGGTGGTATATATTGAAAATTTGGATGGTGAAAGAGAGTCTGATGAGTTGGGGGCTGCAGTTTCCAGAGTGTGGGGGATGCGTCAGAGAAATCTTGGAGACGATGACGTGAGAGGTAGACAAGAAAAGATCAGAGAAGAAGGTCACTCAGGACTCTCATCTATTAGCCATAGCTTCTATAAAGAGTGTCTCTTGCTCTGGAGGACCCAGCATGTCTGACTGTTAAATATACAGGCCATTCATTTCAATAGGAACTGTGTAATGCTGATTTTCTCCAGTGGTGGCACTGTAGAGGAATTGCCCACTTGCTGCCAGGTTCTTCCACAGATTACGGCCGATCATTGGGGGTCCTAGTAGCAGTAAACAATCCCTTTAAACAAAACAGGATGAACACATATTTCCATTGACCTACAGAGCTTTCATTATCCTATTATTTTTTATTTCTAGACCCAATTGGAGAAGCCTTATATAAGTCTCAGCAAATTCCTGACCTTTCTTTTTTCCCATTAAGTAAGTATTGGACCCCCCCTTGTGCCAATCGGTGGTTGGACCATGTATTGCTGACCTATCTTGTTCTCTCTCTACCTTGTTCTTAATTCATATACTTGTATAATTTATAAAAAGCTCCGGGACTAATAACATTTTATTTCACATGCTCAAGATATGATAAACATTAGAACAGACGATATAAATCATAAGACGATGTAATGAAACCATCTAATCTTCTTACTTGGAGATGGAACTTTGTTAATGTTTGTAGACGTCTCATATTTTAATTTGCAGAGCGTTCACCAAAATGCAAATCAAAGACCAAATGTTATAAAATGAAATGATGAGAAAATGAAAATATGAAGGTGTGAAAATTATAAACAGATCTGAGCGATTGTTTCATGTGCGGCTGCCACATAACTGGATAAGCGTGACCATCCTGAGTGGATATGGATGTGACGCTGCGTTTGTATGAAATTACAGACTGAAATAAGTGACCACAGAGGAAAAATACAAAGTAAGAAAATGAAGAGATGGTAACACTAGACGTCTCATGGAATTCTAACATCCTTCCACTGTGCTTTGCATGCACTGATTAGCACATGCCCTTCATTTATGCCCCCGGCGAAAGAAAGAAAGAAAGAAAGAAAGAAAGAAAGAAAGAAAGAAAGAAAGAAAGAAAGAAAGAAAGAAAGAAAGAAAGAAAGAAAGAAAGAAAGAAAGAAAATCATAAAGTGGGAAGCGAAGGGTGGGAAAAGAAGGAAGGATGAAGAAATGATTGAGAGTATGGGAAGGAAAGAAAGAAAGTGTAACTCCCTCCATCCGGTCAACGCCCTTCTCTCCAGAGATGTCTGCACATGCGGCCGTTCTGTTCCACAGTGACCACCAGGGTGCGCTCACTCCAGACAAGGAGCCAGGTCGCACACAGGTGGGAGATTGAGCTGATTGCTCCCAGAGCACCCTGGGCTATAAGAAGGGCTGTGCCCCCCCCCCTGCAGTGCCTGAGCCTTGTTGTCGTTATCCTAGTCTGTCTATGCAAATGATCTCCTAAGTGTTTTCCTGTTCCCAGTGTTTCCCGTTCCTACTACCTGTAACCTGTATCCAGCGCTATCCTGGTCAAGTGCCATGTTGAGCTGAAGTCGTGCTGTGCTGTGTACCACGCCTGTCCTGCTACACCACGCCTGGCGCAAGCCTGCTGCCTAGTCCAAGTTGAGCTTGTCTTGCTACTGTCTGAGCTACCACAGGTACAATTAGCCTGTGACCTGTGTCCTGTTGGCCAGCTACCATACTGTCAAGGCGGTACGCCCCAGTGGGTCCACATACCCAAAGTGACAGAAAGAAAGTATGGGAAGAAAAGAAAGAAAGAAAGAAAGAAAAGGAAGGGAGGAAAGAGGGAAAGAAGGAAGAAAAGTAGGAAGGAAGAAAAGGAGGAAAATCATAAAGTGGGAAGCGAGCGGTGGGAAAAGGAGGAAGGATGAAGAAACTATTGAGAGTACGGGAAGAATAGAAAGAAAGAAAAGGAAGGGAGGAGTGAAGGAAGAAAAGGAAGGAAGTCATAAAAAAGGGAGTGAAGGGATGGAAAAGAAGAAAGAATGAAGGAATGGTTGAGAGTAGGTGGAGGGAAGAAAAGAAAAACGAAAGATAGGAGAGAAGAAAGAAAGAAAGAAAGAAAGAAAGAAAGAAAGAAAGAAAGAAAGAAAGAAAGAAAGAAAGAAAGAAAGAAAGAAAGAAAGAAAGAAGAGAAGGGAGGTAGGAGGGAAGAATGCAAAGCATAAATGAGGAAGACAGTAAAGGAAGGCAGGACAAGAAGGGGGATGGAAGAAGAAAGAAGCAAAGGAAGGAATACTAGGAAGGAAGGAGAAACAACACAGAAGCATATTAACATTCATTTTACCCCTTAATGACCAGGCCTGAAAAGGCCTTAAAGGGGTTTTCGGATTGAGGGACATTTATGACATATCCACAGGATATCAGGGAAAAAAGGATTTTTGAAGCAGCACAAGTCCCGAATCTGGTGTGGTGCATGCTGTCAAGCCAGGCAAACCCACTCCGGCATGATGTAAATTCCAAAAAATCGTCAAAGTGGTTTTATTGTCAAGACCTGTCTATTGTGGATGTCTTGACAATAAAACCACTTTGAAGATTTGGAGACGTGTGCTGTTGTCCTACTATTTCTTTTGGAATATCCACAGGATATGTCATAAATGTCAGACAGATGCGGGTCCCACCTCTGGGACCTGCACCTATCTCTAGAACGGGATCCCCTACCCGTTCCAGCTTTTTGTGCTCACGCTGCCTCCCGGCCACTTCCTGACTTCATGGTCGAGAGTTACGGAAACAGGGTAACTCGCATGATACGCTGCTTTTGTAACTGCCATTCACTACTATGGGAGTTACGGAAATAGTGCAGTTAAGTGAGTTATGCTGTTTCCGTAACTCCCGACCAGAAAGTCAGGAAGTGGCCGGGAGGCAGCATGAGCACAAAAAGCTGAATATAGAAAAAAGCTATTTTGGGCATTGTTTTTTTGTTTATTTTTTATACCTTTCACGTTTTACTCTAAATAATCTGTTAAATTCATTCTTCGGGTGATTATGGTCATGTAGATACCTAATATGTGTAGGCTTTTTGTTTTTATTGTATGGGCAATAAAATATATATTTTATGCTAAATAATGACTTTTTTGTGGACATTTCTGTATTATTTTTTTGTTACATTTTTTTTAATCCCATGAAGGGATAACATTTGAACAACTTTATTTTATACTTACAATGTATTAGCATACTCCTTTATACTAATACATTATACTGTGTAACTATGACAACACATAATGTGCCCTAACAGCAGGCAAATTGAACAGACAGTCCTGGGGTCCTTTCTAGGTCCTCAGGGCTGACTGCAGAGGGTTCCCCCAGTCTGCTATTGTGTCACCAGGTTTCCAGTGACGCGATCAAAGAGAGGAGTCCCATTTGATCATGCCACGGTCACGGACCACAGCTATCAAACGGTTTGCTAAAATTCCATTTCCAATAACATAACTAAAAAGTAAAAAAGGAAAAACCATTTTAATCATAACTTCTTGTCTGTTAGCATCACATATTTATTTGTCTTTTTCTTCATCCTCCTCATAGATATTCTGGGGAGCACATTTTTCATTTTGTAGCATTATATAATCTGCACCTGACAATAGGACTGAAATAAACTCTATATGGTGACCCAAATAGTACCACTTATATACCCATAGTTCAGTAATTTCTCTTTTGGAGGACCTACGTCTTGCTGGTTCCATGAATCAATATTGCCCCACAGGTGTCGGTAAGCAGTAATAAGTAACATTTTCTGTCCTGTATTTTAGGAGTGTTTGGGAAGGGGTGGCAGGGCATCATGGACACGGGAATGCGCTAAAAGTTTAAGCACTGTGCCTGGGGAAGACAGTGACTCCTCTGGAGCGGAATCACCGTTGTTCGACGCTCTGGTCAGGGATTCCATTAATAGAGGCAATCCCTGATGTCACTGTCCATATATGGACAGTGACGTCAGGGGCTCCTCCTGGAGCGGAATCCCTGGCCAGAGCATCGGCAAGAGAGATTCCGCTCCAGAGGAGCCACTGATGTCAGGGGTTCCATCTAGGAGCGGAATTCCCGGCCTATGCTCTGCCTGGGGATTCCGCTCCTAGAAGGAGTCCCAATGGCGCTATCTTCAGGGGGCAGCGCTATCTGCAGGGACGGTGGCGCTGTCTTCAAGGGGGTTGTGGCACTATCTACATGGACACTGTGGCACTATATAGGGGCACTATCTACATGGGCACTGTGGAACTAGTGGGCACTGATACTTTATGTGTGGGCACTGGCACTAGGGGAATTTTGACCTGCCTGCTCTTTTTTTGCCACAGCCATTAGGTGTCGCAGGCAAAAAACGTAGTGAAAGACACTTTCTATGCCTCCCATTGATTTCAATGGGGGGGTTAGAGACAGAACCCCGGGAAAAAAGAGCATGTCGCTTATTTTTCCCGTGAGCGTTTCTTTACGCTCGCGGGGAAAAAACGCCTGAAATCAAAGGGAGGCAAATTCGTCCATTTGTTGGCGCGGTTTCCGACGAGGTTTCCGTGTCAAAAACAGCGACAAAAGACTCTGTGTGAACTAGCCCTCATCTTATCCTTTCCATCAATATTTCCAGTTATATATCTAATCTACCACCACTGTAAGTATTTCTTTGTTTTCTTAGTTACTTCTTCAGATTGGCAGATGTTACATTCCATATTCCTCCTCATAACCCCATTAGTCATGTATCAGTGTTGCTGGATGTAACCAGATTGGCGTTTCCCCTGAAGACTTGTCAGCAAATCAAAACTTTTACTGAATGAGTTAAACCCATAGAGCATAAAAATCCACCAAATGAGGGTCCGTGAAGTGTGTCTGCTCAGATGACAGTCTCTTTCCTCCATTTTAATCCAGTGACAGGTTCCAGGGGTGGCTGCTCTCTACAATGACAGGATTGACAAGTTTGTCATTGAAATCTTCCTAATGCAATGATCCATTTATCACGTTACTTCTTCTTCAGCTAGTACAGAACTTCAATCATGACATTCACATTATACTGAAAGATTACAGCAACGTGATATCGTCTTAAGTATCTCGTCTCATAGACATGTGCGTCGTTGTACTTACCATAGTAGAAGACATGTGACTGCTATATGGGGTCCCGTACTGATCTGCCTCCTCCGCTTACTGTGACAAGTCAAAGGGGCGGATTTACTAAGACTTCCGTAACGCCAGTTTTAGGTATCTGTTCCGCTGGAGTAAGATGCAAATCAATTAAGAGGTATACGTCTGCCGTGTCTTCCCGTTGGCCACGGCCCCGGACCATAATTGTCACGCAACAACCGCAGCAATGTGCGCCCCTCCAAATCGGACATAAAATTAAAAAAATTATGTTCACCTTACAGTTACTTCGCTTTTCCTCTCCTGTGTGGCACTTGCTACAGGGGGCTATGTGGCACTATATACAAGGGGCTATGTGGCACTATATATAGGGGGTAGTATGGCACTATCTACAGGGGTAGTGTGGCACTATATACAGGGGGCTGTGTGGCACTAGCTAAAGGGGGGCTGTGTGGCACTATCTACAGGGGGCTGTGTGGCACTAGCTAAAGGGGGGCTGTGTGGTACTATCTACAGGGGGCTGTGTGGCACTATCTACAGGGGGCTGTGTGACACTACCTACAGGGGGGCTGTGTGGCACTATATACAGGGGGCTGTGTGGCACTAGCTACATGGGGGCTGTGTGGCACTATATACAGGTGGCTGTGTGGCACTAGCTACAGGGGGCTGTGTGGCACTAGCTACAGGGGGCTGTCAGGGTCACCTTATTCACAGGCAGGGATATCCAGGCTGATCTTCTCCTCAGCAATGTGTGGCATCATAAGAGCTAGCAGCTCATCGAGGAAACCTGATAAGGACGCGGCTGTGTGCAGGGAGTGCGTATGCACCATGAAAGCTCCTGGCACATACAACAATGCATTTATAGGCCCCCATTTACCTGCCATATACCAAAAAGTGTTCTTTTGGCATACATCAGAGAAGTATATTTTTTTCAACTGTATTGAATAGCTTGGTTTATGACGCTAATCAATACAGGGGCATCCGGTAAAAAAAAAAAGTATAAATTCTTTACAATGGGATCCTATGGGTGACATATGCCACTGTATTCCTTTCCAATAGCATACGTCGGAGCCTTTTGTCGTACGGTATACAACTGGTTCTGCTTCTACTGTATTCACCCACTGATGATGTCATAGGGGGGTGACAGCAGTTTTTAGTGACAAGAAGCAGTAACTTTATACTGAGCTCCTTTACATATAATAAGATTTTAGCAGATTTTTCTTTGAGGCAGGTTTATTAATCTCCACTACAAGAGTGTGGTCAGAGGCTACAGAAAATTCCAAGGTTATCAAATAGCTAAGACATGTTTGAATTTTGCCTTCCAAATGGGGCGTAAAAAGGGGTGCGGCTCCTTAGTCCAAATTGCACACCATTCTTGACAATATCTAGCAACAGAACTTGGTGTCACAATGGTGGAGCCCATCTACGACAGGTCATCACTCAGATGAATGACAGGTTGGAGCCGGTATTGATAAATCTGCCTTATGGGTATCACTAGCAGAATCAGTATTCTAATAATGCACTGTCCTTGACAAGTCCGGTGAAATTATCATGGTAGGAGATTGAAAATGAACATGTCGGTTGGGTATGATTGACTATTACACATAATACCAATCATATGCTGTGCCATGGCTGATAGACTGTACTTACACTGCATAAACCAGATGTCCTCCGACCAGCTGCAATAACTGTCTTCTTACTATATTACTCCAGCCGTAATCATTGCTTCTACTGTAACGTAATGTTATGTTTTGTGCAGACAGGTCCAGTCATCACTCATGTATAAAGTGTGCAGCCTTCTCTAGTATTAGATTGTGGTGGAAGCCGGGATCATCTAGTAACCTTCACCAAGGTTTCTTAGACTTTTTCATCCAGGACTTCACCAGTGGTCAACAGCCAAGCCAAAGCGGGACATGTAAAGTTTTACCCATTGCAGCCACAGAGCCCTCAATAACATTCATTGTGCCCCCAGTAACTTACCTTCTCAATGCTCCTGCCTCTCCTCCCGCTAGAATAGAGGTGCAGAATGTCCGGCCCACAGGACGTATAAGGCACGCAAAATCATTTGGTCTGGCCATCCAGCACGCACTGACCTCACTCAGACCGCGTGTCATTCACAACTTGGCTCCGTCCGCGCTCTTCCTGCTCATAAATGTGAGTGACATGACACACATTTATGAACGAGGAGGGGAGACGGAGCCAAGTAGTGTCATTCACTACTAATGAATGAGGCGGCGGTCTGAGTGAGGTCGGTGCGTGCCGGCTTGGGAGTGGACCAGTCCAGTCATCTGACCTGAGTCACCTGACCTCACATCAGTGACGTGAGGTCATATGACTGGACTGGTCCACTCCCGGACCGCCACGGACCGACCTCACTCAGACCGCCGCCTCATTCATTAGTAGTGAATGACACTACTTGGCTCCGTCCGCCCTCCTCCTGCTCCTAAAATGTAGAAATTTAGATAAGGCCTCGTGTAGAGTTAGGACCTAAATGCATGTGGCGTGAGCCACGGCCTACTCAGACACGCCACACCAAAGAGAAGCACGATCAGCCATCCCATTAGGGGTGAGTTAATTAAATGTTTGACCAAATATATCAGGCTCATATTTAAGTTCATCATTTTGTATGGCCCGCGAATAATGTTATAAATATCCAAATGGCCCTTAGCAGAAAAAAAGGTTCCCTAACCCTGCGCTAGGACTAAGTGAACTTGTAGCCTTCTGAATAATGGACATTCTGAAGCATGCCGTACTTCAGCACGACCTCACAGTCTGAGAACCATTGAACTAGCAATGGGCTTTCCATTTAATATATAGATGTGTCGGGTTCTGCAGAACGAGAGTTGTTCTTTGTAGGGTCATTGGTGCTTTCAAAGTGTACTGACTTGATTGCTGCCTGGTCAGTTGTTGTATGATGTTATCGTCATGTGGTTTTAAGTAAATCTTTGGCCACTTTTACAGCAAAATAAAATGCTTTCTTTATTTCTGCTGGATTCTTTTTTTCCGAGTTTGCAGCATTTTGCTGTGAAGTGAATATCTATCCTATATCCAGATGATATACCACCGTGACATCACTGTATTTATTATCCCTATACTGTGACATAATTGTGTTTTTTATTTCTATACTGTGACATCGCTGTGTGAATTTTTTCTATACTGTGACATCACTGTGTTAATCATCTCTGTACTATACAGTGCTTATTATCCAGACATCACTGTATTTATTACCCCTATACTGTGACATTATTGTGTGTATTGTCCGTGTAATGTGACATGACTGCACTTATTATACCTGTGTTGTGACATAATTACGATTTTTTTATCCCTATAATGTGACATCACTGTGTTTATTTTTTCTGAACTATGACATCACTGTGTTTATTGTTTGTTCTGTGACATCACTGTGTTTATTGTTTGTTCTGTGACATCACTGTGTTTATTATCCCTGTACTGTGACATTACTGTTTATTATCTCTGTACTGTGACATCAATGTATTTATTATCTCTGTACCGTGACATAATTGTATTTATTATCCCTATACTGTGACATCATTGTATTTATTATCTCTGTGCTGTGATATCATTGTATTTATTATCTCTGTGCTGTGACATCACTGTTTTTAATTATCCATTTACTGTGACATTGCTGTATTTACTATCCCTGTCCTATGACATCAATATGTTTATTATCTTTGTATTTTGACAGCACTGAGTTCATTATCTCTCTACATGTTGCTGTGTTTATTATTTCTGTAATGTGACATCACTATGTTTACTATCCTATATTGCAGGGGTCTTAAGCACGCGGCCCGCGGGCCGCAAGTGGCCCCTGGGGCTGTCATCTCCGGCCCGTGGGACACAGAGCCGCTAGTTCAGACTCTTCTCTGTGATACTGGAATTCCCTGACATCGCTGTCCACATATGGACAGCGATGTCTGGGGCTTCTCCAGAGCCGGAGTCCCGTGCAGAGCGCTAGTATCGGCTCTGCTCCGGGACTCTGTGGAATTCCCTGACATCGCTGTCCATATATGGACAGTGTGTCAGGGTCTTCCCCAGAGTGGAGTCCCAAGCAGAGCGCTAGTATCGGCTCTGCTCCGGGACTCTGTGGAATTCCCTGACATTGCTGTCAATATATGGACAGTGTGCCAGGGTCTTCCCCAGAGCGAGTCCCGGGCAGAGCGCTAGTATCGGCTCTGCTCCGGGACTCTGTGGAATTCCCTGACATCGGTGTCCATGTATGGACACACATGTCTGGGGCTTCCCCAGAGCCGAAGTCCCGGACACTAGTATAGGCTCTGCTCCGGGACTCTGTGGAATCTTCTGACATCGCTGTCCACATAAGGACAGCGATGTCTGGGGCTTCCCCAGAGCTGGAGTCCCAGGCAGAGCGCTAGTATCGGCTCTGCTCTGGGACTCTGGGAAAGCCTCTGACATCGCTATCCATACATCGACAGTGATGTCAGGGACACAGCTGTAGTCCCAGGAAAAGCCTACTAGCGCTCTGCCCGGGACTCCTGCTCTGGGCAAGCCCCATGTCTATTGTGACATCACTGTATTTATTATCTCTGTATTGTCACATCATT
This sequence comes from Rhinoderma darwinii, assembly GCF_050947455.1. Taxonomy (NCBI): domain Eukaryota; kingdom Metazoa; phylum Chordata; class Amphibia; order Anura; family Rhinodermatidae; genus Rhinoderma; species Rhinoderma darwinii. The sequence continues at coordinate 331,423,032 of NC_134691.1, forward strand.
ATATTTTTTATCTCTGTGCTGTGACATCACTGTTTATTATATCTTTACTGTGGCTTCATTGTGTTCATTATTCATGTACTATGACATCACTGTGTTCATTATTCATGTACTATGACATCACCGTGTTCATTATTCATGTACTATGACATCACCGTGTTCATTATTCATGTACTATGACATCACTGTGTTTATTTCTCCTGCACCGGGACATCATTGTATTTATTAAGTCTATTGGCTTGGAAATCTACTAATGTATGTAGAATATGGGATCACAGTTTATGCAACTGCTTCTACCAAGTTCCAAGTTTAGGCCAAGCCTTTACCAAATCCAATGTGAAACATAATCTTAGCTCAATTTATGCAAGAATTTTGATACCTAAATTATCCCATACCTTTCTATTCCAATATTTAGTAGGACATCATTATACAGTCTCACCTGTACAGACTGTTTGCAATGAGTGCATTGTAGTGGTGGCTGCGGGTATAATAGTTTATGGCCGGCCGAGCCCCTTCTCACCACCCTATATTAGTTGTGTGCCCTGTCTCTATGGTAGGCACGCCACTGTTGAAATATATAATATATATGATTTCGAGTGGTCGGTGCAAAGCATGTTAGAGTTACACAAGTCATTCAGTGATCTGCAAGAGCATTTCTCCTCCAAAATTTAGACACATCTTCACACTTTTTGGAACCAGGTATTCGTTTACACATTTATTAAGGGACTAGAAGCCCATGGGGCCATTATCGTACCTGGCATATTAACGCCTGTCCATGCCACTTCCCAAACCATGTCCTCTTTCCCCAAGAAAACCTTACCCCCACCTCCACATGTAACCTGACATAAGCTCTTTACATGCAATTAAACATAAAACATTTAATGGATCTATTATATCCCTGTACAACCCCGGTGTAAAATGCAAGAGTTACCATTCCCTGCCCATGCCAGGCTGCCCGCTACTTACACCGTATATTGAGGGAAAATAATAATTACATTCCAGGAGTTGTAAAGAGCAGTAAAGACTGTGGAGAATAGGATTAGCTCCATACAGACAATAATTGCATTTATCAGCTTCCTCTGATATGTGATGGCTTTGTATTTGCTCGTGTTTTACTGACGTGAACAATGAGCGGGCCCACTTAATGATTCATGTGCTCCGAAGAGGCAAATTACTGCGAATCATGTATTGTTTAACACTGTCATGACATTTAAAGCGCGCCTCGTTGCTAGCCCGAACTTCCATCATTTATTCGCATTTTGTGTCTGTCTAATCGGGCGATACTGTGGGTGTTTTTGTTTAGGGTGAATGAAGAATACAGATTGTTGCCGTATGCAATGCGTGCAAATGGGAAAAACTTGGACAAAGAGTTTAAAGAGTCCATTATAGGATATGTGAATGTGTCATTATTTGTGTAATAGAAATGGGAGGCAATAGATAGTGGATACATCACCAGTAGAAAAGTCCGCTATGTAATGTGTTTGAATTTCATAACCAAACTTTATGTGATTAAAAAATATAAATACTGGTTCCTTTAAGCTGGAAACCTTGTGGGCCGGAAATATTGACGGCAAGAGAAGGGATATGGAAATAGGCACCTGACATTTGACCAGAATCAGATTTTCGGGTGTGCGTAACCAGTGGTGTACCTAATGTAGGGGAAATATTAACTCGCAATCTTCACCGGGTTTGTGCAGGGATAAATTAGATTCATTGTATGTTTATGTTTTTAATTGCATGTCAAAAGTTTATATCAGACTACACGTGGGGTGAGAGAAAACATGTGCGGAGAGTGGCATGGGCACCTAAACACATTATAATACCAGGAGCATTGATTGCCAAAATGGTCTGGTTCCAAAAAGTATGAAGGTTTCTCAAAAGTTTTGGACAGGAGAAATGCTCTACAGGTGGACATACTGTAGAGTTGTCCAGGGGCCCCAGGGGGAGAGAGGCCTATCACACCCACAGAGCTGGAACTGCAGGGTGAGAGCTGGGGCGAGTTTACCTCAGTATGTGTCAGCATGTGCCCTATGTGTAAGTGGTGTGAGAGCAACGTGTGCCCTATGTGTGAGTGGCCTGAGAGCGACATGTGCCCTATGTGTGAGTGGCGTGAGAGCGACATGTGTACTATGTGTGAGTGGCCTGAGAGCGACATGTGCCCTATGTTCGAGTGGCCTGAGAGCGACATGTGCCCTATCTGTGAGTGGCCTGAGAGCGACATGTGCCCTATGTGTAAGTGGCATGAGGGCGACATGTGTCCTATGTGTGAGTGGCGTGAGAGCGACATGTGTACTATGTGTGAGTGGCCTGAGAGCGACATGTGCCCTATGGGTGAGTGGCATGAGGATGACATGTGTCCTATGTGTGAGTGGCGTGAGAGCGACATGTGTACTATGTGTGAGTGGCCTGAGAGCGACATGTGCCCTATGGGTGAGTGGCATGAGGATGACATGTGCCCTATGTGTGAGTGGCATGAGAGCGACATGTGTCCTATGTGTGAGTGGCCTGAGTGCGACATGTGCCCTATGGGTGATTTGTGTGCGGGAAACTTGTGCCCTATGTGTGAGTGGTGTGAGAGCAACGTGTGCCCTATATGTGAGCAGCGTGAGGAAGAAATGTTCCCTATTTGTTAACGACGTGAGGGCGACATTTGTCCTATGTGTGAGTGGCGTGAGAGCGACATGTGTCCTATGTGTGAGTGGCGGGAGGATGACATGTGTCCTATGTGTGAGTGGCGGGAGGATGACATGTGTCCTATGTGTGAGTAGCGTGAGAGAAATGTGTGCCTTATTTGTGAGCAGCAGGAGGGAAACATGTGCCCTATTTGTGAGTGGCCTGAGAGCGACTTGTGTCCAATGTGTGAGCGGCGTGAGGACGACATGTGTCCTATGTGTGAGTGGCATGAGGATGACGTGTGTCCTATGTGTGAGTGGCGTGAGAGCGACATGTGCCCTATTTGTTGGCAGTGTGTCCCCACAGCATTGTGTAGCAGGGCCATGTAGTGAACTGTCACGGCAGCTGCCACTAGGAGGAGCTCCTATTAATACTAGATGTATTAATCCTTATGTTAGCTCCCCCTATTGGTGGCTGTATGTATTCAGAATTATATAATTTATCAAGTCAGAAACACAGAGCTCCCCCTACAGATATTTCACGAGCAAAGAATTTTGGATCTAAAACTGGAATAGTGGACATTAGCTTTTTTTTTTTTTTTTTTAAATCAGTTCAAGTTTATTAAGAAGTACAGCAATACATTAACTTTCATGCATCGACTGTATCAGCATAGTATACAACAGTTCCAACATAACATCATACAGAATATTCCCGACATTATGACCAAACCGAACCACCCCTCTCTCAACCCCTGCACAGCCCCCTTCTCATTTGCCACATCTCCTATCGCCTGCACTAGTTCCTCCAAGGAAATAGGTTCCTCCAATATCTCTCCATCACCCTGCTCTCTGGCTCTCTACTACTGCTCTGCCTCTGTGTCAGTCTTCACTGGAGTTCTGGCATTCTATTCATTCAGCAGGAGTAGGTTCAGCAAAGCCATAGGACGTTTACGCTGTCAGTCAAAACTCAGAGGGAGTTGCAGGATCTGTGAGATTAGATCTGATCTTGTTGTCTAATCCTGAATGCCCACCATTACAGTGCCCATACAGGGTCTATCTAGCTTCCCAAAATATGAATGGCATATAAATCTGCTTGGTATGCAAAGCTGCAACCTCTCCATTCTCTTGCCCTCTCCTGCTCCTACTACCCTGCCTGCGTGTCAGTCTTCACTGGAGTACCAGCATTCTATTCCTGAGCCAGGGGGATCAGGATGATAATTGTTAACGATGGGATAATAAAAGATGGTAACGAGTATTATTATTATTATTATTATTATTATGTGTATGTTATTGAAAGAAACTGACTCATTCTCATCATCGCAGATATCTTGAAGTATATTTCCCTTAAACCACCAGCGTCCCAAGGGCTTGTCCGCACGTAACGGAATTGCTGCAGAAAATTTCTGCAGCAATTCCGTTGAAAGTAGCAGACATTCCGCTGCGGAAACAACATGTTTTTTACTGCAGAAAATGGTGCGGATTTTGCTGCGCTTTTCTCTATGTTGTGGGATGGTGACATCTCCTGTGAAAAAAGCAGCAATTTAGTCCACTTTCTGCAGCAGGAATTGACATTCTGCGATACGAAAAATGCGTACCTCCGGTCAATTTCCGGTCGGAATTTTTATGTAGCGTTTGGATGAGATTTGTTAACTCTCACCCACTTTGCTGCTACTGTATTCTGCCATAGTTGCCAACATGATTTTTTTTTTCCAGGGAGACTTAGGGTGCAGCGTTTTTGGTGGGTGTGTCTTATGGGGCGTAGCTTATCTGATGGGTGTGGCTTTTCAAAATATCTGCATACAAATAAACGAACAAAAATTTCTGCACTAGTTTTGCTGACAACTATTTTAGTAGCCATTATCTCTCTCTGGTTTTCCAGTTGTATACAGGCAGGTAATATCCCACTTTATAACTAGGGCTAGGCGATATGTGCTGACCACTACTGGTTGTGTTAAAAGCAGCATAGATAGTGGCACACTCAGTGCCCCTTATAGATGGTGCTCCACATTGCCCCCAGTAGATAGTGCCACACACTGCCCCCTGTAGATATTGCTACACACTGCTCCTTGTAGTTTTTGCCAGGCACTGCTTCCTGTAGATAATGCCACAGTGCCCCCTGTAGATAGTGCCACATCGCCCCCCCTGTAGATAGTGCCAAAGTGCCCCCTGTACATAGTGCCACACATCCCTTTTTCAGATGGTGCCACAGTGCCCTCTGTAGATTATACCACAGTGCCCTCTGTAGATAGTGCCACACAGCCCACTATAAATAGTGCCACACAGCCCCACCTATAGGTAGTGCCAAACAGCCCCCTGTAGATAGTGAAACACAGCCTCCTATAGATAGAGCCACACAGCCCCCTGTAGATAGAGACACACAGCCAGCTTGTAGATAGAGCCACACAGCCCCCTATGGATAGTGTCTCACAGCCCACTTTAGATAGTGCCACACAGCCCCCTGTAGATAGAGCCACACAGCCCCCTGTGGATTATGCCACATAGCCCCCTGTAAATAGAGCCACAGAGCCAACTGTAGATAGAGCCACAGAGCCCCCTGTAGATAGAGCCATACAGCCCCCCCATAGATGATGCCACACAGCCCACCGTAGAGGATGCCACACAGCCCCCCTGTAGATGATGTCACACAGCCCCCCTGTAGATGCCACACTTTGGCCAGGGATTCCCTCTGCTGGAGGAGCCCCTGACATCACTGTCCATAGACAGTGACATCAGGGGATCCTCCTGGACCGGAGTGTGGTGTCAGGGGCAACCCCAGAGCAGGAGTCCCGAACAAAGCGATACTAGCACTCTGCCTGGGATTCCAGCTCTGCTCCTGACATCACTGTCCATATATGGACAGTGTTGTCAGGGGAAACCCCAGTACCGGAGTCCCAGAGAAGAGCACTAGTATAGGCTCTGCTCCGGAACTCTGGGAAAGCCTCTAACATCACTGTCCATATATGGACAGTGATATCAGGGGCTTACCCAGAGCTGGAGTCCCAGGCAAAGCGCTAGTAGCGCTCTTCCTGGGACTCCAGCTCTGCTCCTGACATCACTGTCCATATATGGACAGTGGTGTCAGGTGTTGACCCAGAGCAGAGCGCTACTAGCACTCTGCCTGGGAGTCCAGCTCTGCTCTTGACATTACTGTCCCTATATGGTCAGTGATGTCAGGGGCTTCCCCAGCCGGAATCCCGGAGCAGAGCCGCTTTTAGCACTCTTCCTGGGACTCCTGCTCTGCTCCTGACATCACTATCCATATATGGACAGTAATGTCAGGGGCTTACCTAGAGCAGGAGTCTCGGAGCAGAGCGCCAGTAAAGTCTCTGCCCTGGGACTTCTTCTCTGGGGAAGCCCTTGACATCACTGTCCATATATGGACAGTGACTTCAGGGGCTCGTCCAGCAGAGGAATCCCCGCCCAAAGCAGTGGCAATGGTCTGGCTGGGGATTCCACTCCTAAACTGAGCCCCAATAGAGAGAACTACAGGGTGGGGTGTGTGGGGCGCTAGGGGGAGCACTAGATACAGGGGGCAGTTTGACGACATGAAGGAGCGCCGGCGCGCTCCTCGTTCAGCCTGCTCTCTCCTCTCCCGAGGGAGCTATTGTGCTCCGCGGGCTGCAGATGACAGTCTGAGACCACTGCTGTAGATAATGCCACATACTCCCCCTGTAGATAGCGCTTCCCCCCACCTTACCCTGTTGATAGAGCCAATGTGGCTCCCTCTAGGAAGGGAATCCCCTGCCAGAGCATTGCCGTCGCTCTGGCCGGGGATTCCGCTACAGGAGGTGCCCTGCCCTGACGTCACTGCCCTTATATGGACAGTGAAGTCAGGGGCTCTGTCTATGAGCGGAATCCCCGGCTAGGGCATGGGCAATGCTTTGGCCGAGGATTCCGGTGCTCTGGGAGGAGTGAATGGCAGAGCAGAAAACTGATAGTTTCCTGCTCTGCCATAGTATTCAATTGTATCTGCGTCCTTAGGACGCAGATACAACTTAATGTAGCAGTTGCCGGGACAAGTCCCGGGACAGCAATTTGCCGGGACTGTCTCTGTAAATTCGGGACATTCCTGGCAAATTCAGGACTGTTGGCAAGTATGCATTGGTGATCTTACAATGGCATCTGATAAGGGGGGGGGGGGATATATTAGGCAGTAAGGAAACAGTCAGTTCTTAAAGTTGATGTGCTGAAAGCAGAGAAATGGACAAGTGTAAGGATCTGAGCGACTTTGACATGTTCCAAATTGTGATGACTAGATGACTGGGTCAGAGCATGTCCAAACTGGTGACAGGGTCATGGACGGCCAAGGGTCATTGATGCATGTGGAGAGCGCAGGTTAGGCCATCTGGTCCAATCTCACACTGTAGCACAGATTTCTGAATAAGTTACTGACACGTACCACAGACCTAAACATTGCTGCAGACAAGTACCCCCTTCATGGCAGCGGTATTCCCTAATGGCAGTGCACTCTTTCAGCAGGATAATGCCCCCACCACACTGCACACATTATTCAGTAATGGTTTGAGGAACATGGTAAAGGTGATGACTTGTCTCCAAATTCTCCGGATCTAAATCTGATCGATCATCTATGGGATATGCTGGAAAAACAAGTCCGACCCATGGAGGTCGCACCTGGCAACTTACAGTATATAAAGGATTTGCTGCTAACATCTTGTACCAGATACCACAGGAACCTTCAGAGGTCTGGTCCATGTCTCGCAGGGTCCGAGCTGTTTTGGCGGCACGAGGGGCGACTTACACACTATGGCTGATCGGTGTATATATCATCCTTGCCAACTATTCCTGTATGTCTGGGAGGCTCCAAGAAAAAGGGGAGACCTCCTGGAAGAACAGGAAAGTCTCCCGGATGTCTTGCGTCCAAACAAAATACGCACCTCGTCCCTGCAGTCCTCTTCACTCCCGGGCCTCGCAGCAGACCAGCACAAAACGTCCGTTGCCTATTTGCGTGCCACATCTGTGTCTCCCACGCTGATGCTTTGTCCTACCTGAATAAATAAATAATTTTATGGAGTGCGGGTGTTTTTCTACATTTGTATACAATAAGCATAAACACAGTTAATTTACAAGTAGTTTTTTCATACATGGGGCTAGATCGTGAATACAAGTTCCAGGCGAGGGGAGGGGGCTGCTGCTGTTTAACCATTAATATATGGTTTCTAATGTGAATTTAGAATCTCATGTGCGCTCAATAACCACAATATATTCCGCCTCCAATAACCTTGAATAAAATACGCCATCCAGCACATAAAGTTTGGAGGCTATTAGTGAAATAAATTCCTAGCACTTACAGCTTCTTCCTGTGACTTTATGAGCAACTCAAGAATAAATAATATTTGTGTCGCTTGCTAAAATACTTGGCGTCCCTCCATGACATTGGCTGACCGATGAATATATAAAGAATCTCCATATATATCATGTAATGAAGAAGATCTGCGTCACTTGTCTAAGAATATTATACTAAAAGGAAAAATTAGCTTCATATAACATCAAAGCGGAATATTCCTGAGGCAAAAGTCCTAAAAAAATTAAATGTAATTTAATTTGTTTTATTATTACAAATCTAAGGGGAACATTTGGACGTCCTACTCCTTTATCTATGTGATAGATTTTCTATTTTGCACATTTTGTACTGTGCATTGTGTAGATTACGTCCAGGCACAGATATAAATTGTGGGGGCTGGATAATTGCATGTCATCTCCCACCAGGTCTGTCACGAAGGGTCTGTGGACCCACTGGGCTGTACCGCCTTGGCGGTAAGGCAGCTGGCCAACAGGGCGCAGGTGAAAGTCTATAGTTCGTATAGGGTACCTGTGGCAGCTCGGACAGTAGCAAGGCAGGCTCGGCTTGGACAAGGCAGCAGGTAGACGTCAGGCGAGGTGAAGCAGGTCAGACGTGGATACAGCACGACACGATTTTGGCACAGCTCAGTGCTCGACCAGGATGGTATGGAAAAGCAAGGAACAGGAACTGGTAACACACTAGGAGGCCATCACATAGACAAACTAGGGAACACAACAACGCTCAGGCATAGAACCAGGGGGCTGGACCCCTCTTATAGTCAAGGGTACTCACGTGTCAAAGTTCATCAACGAGGTCCGGTGCGCGCGCTGCCCCTTTAAGAGTGGGCACGGCTTCCGGCTGGGGTGAGTAAACGCAAGCACTGGCGTCTCCTGAGGAGGAGGCTGGGGCCAGCGCTTGCCAACTCGTGGCTGCAGCTGTCAGGGGGGGAACGGAGCTGACAGCCCGCAGCCACGGACATTACAAGGTCTCTTCAAAGGGGTGTACACTGCCTTAATTTCATATTATTTCATTTTATAATATATCTTTATTGGCAGCTCTGTTTTTCTAACTGGATAAATGATAGAATTCTGGCAGCGTGCAGCCACCACTAGGGGGAGCTAAGTACATATGGATTTGTACAGCTAGTATAGGACTCAATGAGCGGTATATGCTATATGCAGTGAGCTCCCTCTAGTGGCTGCTGGTGGTAGCTGCTATGACAGGCTCTCTCTTATTATAAGCACAATGTCAGTCAAGTGCCCCGCCCCTATAGTAGCTCCGCCATTTCCATAAATGACAATGCTGCATAAAAGGAAGGGTCTGTAGATATAGGAGAAATAACCTCTGACAACCAATCAAATGTTGTTCTTGTCCTTGTATTATATAACATGGGAGATAACCATCTACCAGATCTGATAAGGAAGGATCTCTGTTTGCTTTCAGTGAATGTAAACATTATACTTTATCTCAAGAGGCTGATGTACAACTGACATCACAGGTTTGAGGCTCATTGCATGATAGAGATCTGACATGCTGTAACGAGTCATACACCTTTGTCAGCTGGACGTGATCAGCACAGGTTTTAAGTCTCTGGATGCAAACAAGAGTGTATTCTTTCACTGACAGCAAGCCGAGATCTTGAAAATGGAGAGAAAATGGAAAACAGAGTATATTAAAAAGTTCTAGAACATTTCATTATGCATTGTTTAGTCTTTATTTACATAAGGCTAAAAAAAACTAAAACAAGTCAACATTTTCTCACCCTCGGGTACCTCCAAGACCTAGTGGTCTTCATCATTCAGCCCCCTCCAGCACTCAACCAGACAGGAGAGTTTCACCTTAATTCTTTGTATAATGAAAAGTTACACCATTTTCCTATATACGTACTGTACCAACGTGGTTTCAACATCTCTGCTTGCTGTGATTTAATTGTTTACTTCTAAAGGATGAAAATCTTTCCTGGTCTTATAATGACACACAGGCTTACAGCTCTTTAGAAGCGCTAATAAACTGTACTGTAAGGGCATGACCACACATGGCGGAATTCCTCCGCAACTGTCCGCATCGATGCCGCACAGAATCTGCGTTGCAGATTCTGCAGCGGATCTGCACAAAATGTGCAGTACATTGATGCGGACTAGCTGCTGCAGACTGCGGGAAAAGTGCTTCCCTTCTCCCTATCAGTGCAGGATAGAGAGAAGGGACAGCACTTTCCCTAGTGAAAGTAAACGATTTTCATACTTACCGGCCGTTGTCTTGGTGACGCGTCCCTCTTTCGGCATCCAGCCCGACCTCCCTGGATGACGCGCCAGTCCATGTGACCGCTGCAGCCTGTGCTTGGCCTGTGATTGGCTGCAGCCGTCACTTACACTGAAACGTCATCCTGGGAGGCCGGACTGGAGACAGACGAAGGGAGTTCTCGGTAAGTATGAACTTATATGTTTTTTTACAGATACATGTATATTGGGATCGGTAGTCACTGTCCCGGGTGCAGAAACAGTTACTGCCGATCGCTTAACTCTTTCAGCACCCTGGACAGTGACTATTTACAGACGTCTCCTAGCAACGCTCCCGTCATTACGGGAGCCCCATTGACTTCCTCAGTCTGGCTGTAGACCTAGAAATACCTAGGTCCAGCCAGAATGAAGAAATGTCAAGTTAAAAAAGCAAGACGCATCCGCAGCACACATGACATGTGCATGACAGCTGCGGACTTCATTGCGGAACTTAGAATCTCCATTGAAGTCAATGGAGAAATTCCGCCATGAGTCCGCCACTGCTCCGCAACAGACAGAGCATGCTGCGGACACCAAATTCCGCTCCGCAGCCTATGCTCCGCAGCGGAATTGTACGCATCGTGTAAACGAACACTGCTAAATTAAAGTGAAAGTCAATGGAGAAACGGCTCCGCTGCGGATTAACGCTGCGGAGTGTCCGCAGCGGAATTTAAGTGGAATTCCGCCATGTGTGAACCCGCCCTAACTGTGTTGCCAGAAACATATTTTAAGATCTCTGCTTGCTGTCAGTGAATACCAACGTCCTTCTTTACACCCGGAATTTAAAAAAAACCTGTGCAGATGTAAGACTTTGCACAGTTGAGCATTTGCTACTATTGTATCCAGTATACACAGTCCTCCGTGGAAAGAAGTCAGCAGCACAAATCTCTCTCCTGTCCTGATAGTTTGCTACAAGGTATCATAAATAGAAAATGTATCAGACTAAAGTTCACAGAGCCAGATGGAATTGTGACAATCCCTTAATTGTGGGTCTGTGCGGGTTTTTCGCCTCTTGATGTAAACAATAATGTTTCTATTGAGAAACAGCAAGCAGAGATTTTGCTAAATAGGAAATATTAAAATGCAAAGCTGCATATAAATGGAATTATGTTTTGTGTACACACTAGAGTTGTGTTAAAATCCCATATCTTTGATTTATTACATGTACATTAGAATCTGGGTCATGTAACTTTTACATATATTAGCGCAATTACAAAATGATGAGACTGCAAATATTTCCGCTCATGAATTCTAAACCGAAATAATGAATCTCAGTAAATAGATGATTCACATGTCCACAGATAAAATACAGAAAAAGTATTTGCAAAAATCATCATAACTACAGGCGTTATACTCATGTCTATAGAGAAGGTCCCAGGACTGCCTAGAAACACCCGGCTCCGTCCAGATCATATCAGTTTTAGCTACAAATTTCTAAATTTTCACAAAAAAAACGGTCAAATCCATTCCTGATATTCTTCTCCTCTCTGATAAACTTTGTCTATAGCTGTGAGGTGTTTTTTTGGGGGGGTTTAATTTATATCTATCTCAAAACTATCCCATTGAATAATACAACTTTCCTACAGATGGGTTAATAGCAAAAAAAAAAAAATGAATGGCTCTCGGGAAGCAGTGAGGCTAAAACAAAAAAGTCAGTTTGAAGGGGTTGTCAAGGATTAGGAAAACATGACTACTTTCTTCCGAAACAGCATCACATCTGTCCACAGGTTGTGTGTGGTACTGCAGCTAAGCCCTGTTCACTTTATTGGAGCTAATCTGCAATACCAGAAACAACCATGGACAGGTGTGGCGCTGTTTCTATAAGTATGCAGCCATGTCATGTTCTTCTAATCTTGGACAACTCCTTTAGGTGGTTATTCTGAGAATTTTTTTATGGGGGGGTGGCAATATATTTTTCAGTGTAATGTAAATGTATTTTAAAATGACTTACATTTTGTTCTTTATCAATGATGCAGCCTACATCGGGTTGGACTATCTTCCAGAGGTTCTTTATTTGTGCCGCAGTAGCTGTAAGGCTTCGTTCACATCTGCGTCGGGGCTCCGTTCACCTTTCTGTCAGGGGAACCCATGAATAGAATCCAAACTGGAACAAAAGGAAACCATAGGTTTCCTTCTGCATCACAATTGATTTCAATGGTGACGGATCCGGTGCAAATGGTTTCTGTTTGTCTCAGTTGAGTAAGGATTCCGTTGTTTGCACGGAATCAACAGGGCCGGCCCTAGGATAGATGGCGTCCTGTGCGCCCCACCCCATCATTAAAAAAAAATGCCCCATAAATAAATTATAATGCCCCTTTAGTGCCCCATACAGTATAATAATAATATAATATATTACAACCCAGTGGCGGATTAAGTAAACCATGGGCCCTGGGCTGTTCCACAAGCTTGGGCCCCTTTCTCCACCACCGCCCTGCCACGTCATGTCTATATTAAACACCACCTTTCTGTGTGAGCATTGACAAATGAGTGCTACGATTCCCCTTGTCAAAGGGCTGTGTCCCTACATACTGACAGTCTCCAACCATTGCTGACAGTATCACACTGTGTAGGGACACATCCTCCTGACAAGGGGAATGGTAACACGCATTTGTCTATTAGTCCTGGGTACACAAAGACTTTATGTGGAATACAAGGATTTCCGATAACTGACATGTCAGGAGAGGTGACAGATCTATAAATGCAATGACTCACAGGAGATGTCTTCACTGATGAGTCGTTCTCTTTTCTTCTCCATCTGACACAGACCGCTATGGCGACTTCTCCTGATGACTGCAGAGTTTCCTGATGAGAAATCTTTTCCCCTTGATTCTGTAGCCATTTTCAGCGTCTATAGCAACATAAAAATTCAGACATAAACACCATAAATTGTCTTATACCCCAGACCCCTAAGCAAATTAAGACCCAGGCCCATACATTAACTCAAACCAATAAATTCAGTCCCCAAGAGGTAACTAAACTTTTAAAAAACATTTGGCGTGTCATAGTGAGAGTGATATGTCAGAAGTTTTGATTGATGGGGGTCCCAGCATTGAGACCACCACCGATCACTAAAACAAAGCAGCAGGAGTGCTCGGGTGAGCGCTGTTCCACTTCATTTCTGACTGTCTTTTCTCGGCGCGGTGTACGGACCCATAGACTTTCTGTTGCGCCCATAGACCCCATGCTCGGCTATCAGAGGAAAGACGATCAGAAACAAAGTGGCTCCTCACTCACCTGATCGCTTCTGCCACTTTGTTTCAGCGATTGGTGGGGTCTCAGTGCCCGGACCCCCACCGATTAGAACATTTGACATGTCACTATGACATGTAATTTTTTGTAAAAAGTTTCGTTAGTTACCCTTTAAGCAGTCAGACACCCCTCCCCAGTGCATCTGACTGACTGCTGAGTGCCCTATGGGAGGGTCTAAGCGTCTGACACTTAGGGCGGATTTACACGAGCGTGTGCGTTTTGCGCACGTAAAAAATGCGGCATTTTGTGCGCGCAAAAGGCACTTAACAGCTCCGTGTGTCATCACCATATGATGCGCGGCTGCGTGCCTTTCGCGCAGCCGCCATCATTATGACACTCTGTTTGTAGCACCTGGTGCTTTTCTGTTTGCAATCATAGTTTTACTGCTGTTGAGCAAATCACACACGTCCCACGGAGGTGCCTCCGTGTGGCATGCGTGATTTTCACGCACCCATTGACTTCAATGGGTGCGTGATGCGCAAAAAACGCAGAAATATAGGACATGTCGTGAGTTTTACACAGCGGACTCACGGACTCACGCTGCGCAAAAATCACTGACAATCTGCACTGCCCCATAGACTTACATAGGACCGTACGACACGCGTAAAAAGCACGCACGTTGCACGGACGTATTACACGTTCGTGTAAATCCTCCCTTATGGCTCTGGGGGGGAAGGATTTATTCCCCTATAGAACCCTCAACAGTCAATCAAACGCTCTGACCCCCCCCCCCCCCTGCAGTATAATAACTACTGAGGGCTCCATGGGGGAGATTATACTGCAGGGGGGGGGGGGGGTTCTGAGAATCTGACTTACTGCAGAGGGCTCTATGGGTGGGAAATTATTTCACACACAAAAAATGTGAGATTAAACACCCTATATACAATTCACACTAACACCGCACACTATATATTCAAACCACACACACTATATAGACTTACATTATAGACACTATAAACACAGCACACACTATATACACAGCACACACTATATACACAGCACACACTATATACACAGCACACACTATATACACAGCACACACTATATACACAGCTCACACTATATAGACTATATACACAGCACACACTATATAGACTATATACACAGCACACACTATATACACAGCACACACTATATACACAGCACACACTATATAGACTATATACACAGCACACACTATATAGACTATATACACAGCACACACTATATACACAGCACACACTATATACACAGCTCACACTATATACACAGCACACACTATATACACAGCACACACTATATACACAGCACACACTATATACACAGCACACACTATATAGACTATATACACAGCACACACTATATAGACTATATACACAGCTCACACTATATAGACTATATACACAGCACACACTATATAGACTATATACACAGCACACACTATATAGACTATATACACAGCTCACACTATATAGACTATATACACAGCTCACACTATATAGACTATATACACAGCACACACTATATAGACTATATACACAGCACACACTATATAGACTATATACACAGCACACACTATATAGACTATATACACAGCTCACACTATATACACAGCACACACTATATACACAGCACACACTATATAGACTATATACACAGCACACACTATATAGACTATATACACAGCACACACTATATACACAGCACACACTATATACACAGCTCACACTATATACACAGCACACACTATATAGACTATATACACAGCACACACTATATACACAGCACACACTATATACACAGCACACACTATATACACAGCACACACTATATACACAGCACACACTATATACACAGCGCACACTATATACACAGCACACACTATATACACAGCTCACACTATATACACAGCACACACTATATAGACTATATACACAGCACACACTATATACACAGCACACACTATATACACAGCACACACTATATACACAGCTCACACTATATACACAGCACACACTATATAGACTATATACACAGCACACACTATATACACAGCACACACTATATACACAGCACACACTATATACACAGCACACACTATATACACAGCACACACTATATACACAGCACACACTATATACACTATATACACAGCACACACTATATACACTATATACACAGCACACACTATATAGACTATATACACAGCACACACTATATACACAGCACACACTATATATTCAAACCACACACACTACACGCACACACTATATAGACTTACATTATAGACACTATAAACACAGCCCACACTATATACACAGCACACACTATATACACAGCACACACTATATACACAGCACACACTATACACACAGCACACACTATATACACAGCACACACTATATACACTATATACACAGCACACACTATATACACAGCACACACTATATACACAGCACACACTATATACACAGCACACACTATATAGACTTACATTATGACACACATAAACACACACACACACACACACACACACACACACACACACACACACACACACACACACACACACACACTTACTTACCACAGTCTCTTCCTCTGCGGTGCTTGTCTCTGGCAGCCTCCAGGACCTTAATCATGTGACTGTGACGTCACCACAGGTCCTTCACCCTCTAGTTTCAGTTTTGCCGTTATCAGGCAGCTGCTGGAGGTTTAGACAGGAGGGACAGTGCACAGCAGCACAGAGGAGCAGACTGTCAGGGAGACTCCAGCACCTGCCCATCACAATCTCTGACAGTCTGCTCTCTACAGCTGATGTGCTGTGCCCCTGTTCCCTGGCCACAAATGACTCCCCCTGCACATCCCCCCCCTCCTCTTCATCAGCAGCACGTGGGACCGATGACCGCTAGAATGCGGCCGGCAGCAGCCCTGGAGAGTTTTTTTTCACTTGTGTGCGGTTTGGGCAGCTATGGGCCCCCGTGCAGCCTTGGGCCCCGGGCGGCCGCCCGAAACGCCCATATGAGGATCCGCCACTGTTACAACCCCTTCAAGGACACAGTATTTTGTCCTCTAATTGTGCCCACAGTATTATGCCACCTGTAGTGCCCCTACACAGTATAATGTCCACTTAGTGGCCCCCACACAGTATAGTGCCCCCCTGTAGATTTTGCCATATAGCCTCCCTGTAGACAGTGCCATAATTCCCCACCTACCCTTCCCACACCTGACCTTTTTTTTGTGCTTTTTCTTAAGCTGTTGAAGCGAATGCAAAAGACGCAGGAAAAAAAGCTCCAAACGAGCGCCGCAGGTATCTTCTGCCTCCTATTAATTTCAATTGGAGGTCAGAGGTGGAAACCATTGGAAGACCATCAGCCCCCCACTCACAGTAAAATGACCATCAGCCCCCCCCACTCACAGTAAAATGACCATCAGCCCCCCACTCACAGTAAAATGACCATCAGCCCCCCACTCACAGATTCCCCCTGTAGGTAGCGCCACACAGCCCCTTATGGGTAGTGCCACACAGCCCCTTGTAGGTAGCACCACACAGCCACCTTGTAGCTAGCGCCACACAGCCCCCTGTAGGGAGTGCCACACAGCGCCATGGTAGGAAGTGCCGCACAACCCCCTGCTATGGAGTGCGGCACAGCCCCCTGGTAGGGAGTGCCGCACAGACCCCTGGTAGGGAGTGCCGAAAAGACCCCTGGTAGGGAGTGCCACGCAGCCCCCTGGTTGGTAGTGCCACACAGCCCCCTGGTTGGTAGTGCCACACAGTCCCCAGGCCAGCCATGGGAATCAATACCGCAGTCGACTGCACTATTTATTCCATCAAAACAAAGGAACCCTTACACAACGGTGACAAACGGAAACCATTTGCACCGGATCCGTCACCATTTAAATCAATGGTGATACAAATGGAAACCTATGCTCT
>NC_134691.1:331777877-331792877 GCF_050947455.1 Rhinoderma darwinii
CGTGGCTGCGGTTTTTTTCCAGCCATAAATGTGTCTCTGTCTGTTCCTTCATGGTTTTATCTCCGTAACCGAGGCGCCGCCAGTCAGCACCACAGAAAACCGCACCAACTATTTCCAAAGAGCAGAAAGAAAACAAAGCAAACAGGAATCTCACACGTTATACCCAGTAGTGAGCCAGGGCACAGGGCAGCAATGCCAACTGTACCACTAATATTATACCAAGCAGAGAGCCAGGGCACAGGGCAGCAATGCCAACTGTACCACTAATATTATACCCAGCAGAGAGCCAGGGCACAGGGCAGCAATGCCAACTGTACCACTAATATTATACCAAGCAGAGAGCCAGGGCACAGGGCAGCAATGCCAACTGTACCACTAATATTATACCCAGCAGAGAGCCAGGGCACAGGGCAGCAATGCCAACTGTACCACTAATATACCCAGCAGAGAGCCAGGGCACAGGGGCAGCAATGCCAACTGTGTCCCTAATATACACAGCAGAGATCCAGGGGTACTAATATCAACTGTGCCCCTAATATTATACCAGCAGAGTCCCAGGGCATAGGGGCAGCAATGCCAACTATACCACTAATATTATACCCTGCAGAGAGCCAGGGCACAGGGGACAGCAATATCAATTGTGCCCAAATACTATACCCAGCAATGAGCCATAGCACATGGGCAGCAATGCCAACTGTACCCCTAATATTATACCTAGCAGTGGGCCAGGACACAGGGGCAGCACTACCCACTGTGCCCCAATATTACCAGCAGTAATCCAGAGAAGATGGGTCTGCAATGCCAACTGTGCCCCTATTAAACCCAGAAGAGATCCAGGGGTACTTCTATAAATTGTGCCCCAGTAATATATCCAGCAGTAATTCAGAGCAGAGGGGGCACCAATACCAACTTTGCCCCCAGTTATTATACCCAGAAAGGATCTAGGGAACAGAGGACAGCAATATAATTTGTGCCCTAGTAATATGCCCAGCAGTAATCTAGAGCAGATGGGGCACCAATACCAACTGTGCCCCCAATTATTATACCCATAAATGACACAGAGCACAGGGAGCAGCAATATCAATTGCGACCCAATATGTTACCCAGCAGTAGTTCATGTCAGAGGGGGGGGGGGGGGCAGCAAAAGTAACTGTGCCCCAAATATAATATACACAGAAGCGATCCAGAGAACAGGGGGCAGCAATATCAATTGTGCCCCAATATTTTACTCAGCAATGTTCAGGGCATAGGTGGCAGCAATTTCTAACTGTGCCATGAATATTATATCCAGCAGTGATAACAATTGTGCCCTCAAAAATAGAACATTCTAATAGTCAGACAATTCCAGGGCTAGACATGTATTGAAAGATAGAAAAATATGTATTCAAAAGATATCTATCTATCTATCTATCTATCTATCTATCTATCTATCTATCTATCTATCTATCTATCTATCTATCTATCTATCTATCTATCTATCTAATCTTTGAGATATATGTAGTTACTAATTTCTGTGGTGCTGTAGTACATATAGATTGTAGACCTGTCATGCATTCACTAATATCTGCAGGGTATTTTTGAGGTTTATTATTATGTGCAACAGTTTCGGGTTTAGGTCACTATGATCGGATTTTATAATATTTCGGGTGCTGTTTCTGTGGTTTGACATTAAAATATTTCTGTAGGGGACCGAAGTAGTTTGATATATATCATGAGGGTCAGTGTGGTCTGATATTAGAATATTTCGGGGGGTTTGTTTTATAATAAAGGGCACAGTGGTTTCATAAATATCATGAGGGTCAGTGTGGTCTGATACAATATTTTGGGGGTCATTGCTGTCTGATATGAGAATATTTCGGGTGGTGTTACGGTGGTTTGAAATCTTATATAAATTGAGGGGGAAGGGGGTCACTGGGGTTTTGGAAGCATTTTCTGGGTTACATTTTTGTATGTGTATTGGTTTATGTTTATTTTGGGAATCTTATATTGGGGGGATGGGTGTGTGATGAGTTATTATTGTGCAGAGGGGGTGTCCTGTCTATTGTGGTTTGGGGGGACAGTGGCAGACTTTACAGCAGTGGGGCCCCCCTCAGTGAACCGCTGTCTCTGTCTGGCTGGAGCAGAGTGACCGCTGAGTGTGGAGATTACAGGGCAGCCAGTCTGGGGGCTTTGATGTGTGTCTGGCCCGGCCTGGGGTTTCCTTGGATCCCTCTTTCTACATATTAAACATAGTCTGGTGCCTGCTGCTCCGGCTGCCCAGACTCACTGACCGCATCCTCCATTCATCCCTTCCGGGCAGAACTCCATAATGCAGCGCTGTGCACACACCAGCCCGGAGCATGCACGGCGTGCAATAAACCTTCCGTGCACTGAATCATAATAACAACCATAATACATTATAATACACCAAACTGACATAATAGAATGTATCCAAAAAATAATTGTACTGTAATATAATCCCGTACTACAGTGTAATAAAGTAAACTAATATAATAACCTGCACTATGTTGTGCTTCTCTATAGTATTATATTATTAAGCTATAATGCTATGATGTAATTTAGTATATAATATTTACTGTACTGTAATAAAACGTATTGTACTACACTGTAACAATATACATTAATATAATAACCTGTACTGTAATACACTACTCTATACGATTATACAATCATTTACACCAGTTCTGTAAGATAGAGCTGTCTGTAATAATTCTATAATCTAATGAGTTCATAAGAATTATACTGTAATATACTACACTGATATAAAATAATATAATAACGTATTGTAATACATTACATTATACGATAATTTTACAATGTAATGTACAAATGTAGTACAATGTATTGTAATTATTCTATAATGTAACGTATATTAAAATAAACGATGTTATAATATATACTGCAGAAATGTTCCGTCATAAGCCTATAATGTAAAATGCAATTATATTATATATTAGGACATTACTATAAAATATTCTTCTATCGAAACCTGCACTGTAATTTACTACTTTATACTATTATACTATAATACAAAATATATTGCACAGCTATAATTTAATTGACTGTGATATGTTATTCTGTTTATAATATACTGTACTATTATATCCTGAATATTAGATCTACACTGTAATATTATACGATAATGTATTGTGCACCCCAACTGTCTCAAAACATAAAATACTGATACAATATAACAACATAATATATTATACAAATGTACTAAACTACTATCATGTAAAATACTAAACTGTATTATAATATACTGCTGTAATGTAAAAAATTATACTGTATTATAATATAATATACTGCTATAATATAAAATATTACACTGTATTATAATATATACTGCTATAATTTAGTATGTCACAATATAATCTCCTATACCGACATAATAAAGTATAGTCTTATATTAAACAGCTACAGTCTTTATATATTATGTACGTTAATATAATGTACAAAACTTGTAACAACAATAATATATACATATATATATATATATATATATATATATATATATATATATATAATATACTGCTGTTATCTATTATACCATAATATAACTGCTATACTATAATACAATGCACTTGAATATACTATATAAACTATACTGTAATATAAAATAGTATATAATGTATTACACTGCACATATCGTACGATAATGTGGTCATTTAGGATACAATACTGCTATTATGAACTGTAGTGTATATATAGTATTTAGTAATAATATAATGCACTATACTCATTGTTTATACCGTGATATATATGCTGTAGTGCGCTATGCTGTAATATAAAGTACTGTAGCATAAATATAACATAAAACACAATGTGATTTGCTTTTACAGCTTTTTTTTGTTACATTTATGTCTATCCTTTGTATTACTTTACCTGATTTGTCTCATTACTCTTTATATTCCTTCTCTACAACTTTCAAATGACTACTATTCCTCACACATATATTTAACTCTTGCTTCCCCAGAGAAAGAAGTGACAGAGCCAGAGGTGAGGATGGTGAATGGGAAACCAAAGAAAATTAGAAAGCCCAGAACCATCTATTCCAGCTTCCAGCTGGCAGCTCTACAGAGGAGGTTCCAGAAGACCCAATACCTGGCACTGCCCGAACGGGCCGAGCTGGCCGCCTCCCTGGGCCTCACACAAACACAGGTAAAGGAACGGGCGAATCCTAGGTGTGTGTAGATGTAGCAGAGGTGAATGTTTTATTTAATGCTTCAGTGTGCTATTTGGATAGATGATAGATAGATAGATAGATAGATAGATAGATAGATAGATAGATAGATAGATAGATAGATAGATAGATAGATAGATAGATAGATAGATAGATAGACTGACTCATTCTGTAGTTTTATGAAAGGCTGCATTAATCAAGTAGTGTGTATATGTGTGCATTTAAATAATACCGTATATAAAGCTCAATGTGAAGATCGATAATGATGGGCTGAGTAGTAGGCACTATTTTCCATATTTTACTATGTGCAGATACGTCTTGTAGTATTATAGCCTACACAGAACAGTATCACACAAATGGCCCTTCTGAACATTGAGTCCCGTGTCATCTGCTGCAGCCACCTCTGATCTGCTCAACATCTGCAAAATATTACTGACTTCTCCTCAATCAGATGTTAATGGCTGAAATCAAAGCTGTGGGTTTGTTAGAGATAATTCAAGACAGAAGTTTGTCCAGTACAGGATAATATCATAATTTAAAAATCTGCATCTTCTTTAAGGATGTCTCCATAGTTCTTCAGAGAGCAGATGAATTCCATGTATATTTGGTTAAAAACTTATGCGTGAGGGGTGGGTTCTGCTACAAGTACTAAGATATAGCTGTAGTGGAGAGGAGTCTGTCAGATGATGCAGCAGAGCTAATATTGTCCATAGAATAGAGCATGACATCATCTGTGATTGATCAGCTGTATAGAAGGACACCGAGAGAGATGATAGATAAATAGATAGATAGATAGATAGATAGATAGATAGATAGATAGATAGATAGATAGATAGATAGATAGATAGATAGATAGATAGATAGATAGATAGATAGATAGATATGAGAAATATAGGTATATGATATATAGATAAAAAGATAATGAATAATGTAGATAGATAGATGATAGATAGACAGATAAAAAATAATAAAACGTAGTCAGCACTCCAATGTATAGTGAAGAAAAAAGGAGCTTTATTAGCCCTGGTGCTACGTTTCGGCTCAAAACACTAGAGCCTTTCTCAACTCTTGGGAAAGGCTCTAGTGTTTTGAGCCGAAACGTAGCACTAAAGGGCTAATAAATCTCCTTTTTTCTTCACTATACATTGGAGTGCTGACTACATTTGGATTCTTTGTATCCAAAGGGGACTTAAATCGGGTCCCTGGGGCGTGCACCCTTGTCTGCTATCGTACACTGGTGCTGCTGGACGGTGGAATTGTTGATGATAGATAGATAGATAGATATAGATAGATAGATAGATAGATAGATAGATAGATAGATAGATAGATAGATAGATAGATAGATAGATAGATAGATAGATAGATAGATAGATAGATAGATAAGTGTTTGTTACTTATAAAATCACATCGAGCTATTTTATTATGACATCGTGTGACTCACTGCTATTTATCATTCATTGTAGGTAAAGATCTGGTTCCAGAACAAAAGATCTAAGATCAAGAAGATCATGAAGAATGGAGAGATTCCCCCGGAACACAGCCCCAGTTCCAGTGACCCCATGGCCTGCAACTCTCCACAATCCCCTGTCGTATGGGAATCGCAGGGGTCTTCAAGATCTCTCAGCCATCACCCCCATGTGCATAGTCACCCCCAGACCTCCAATAACTCCCCTGCATCCACTTACCTGGAGAACCCCAGTGTGTGGTACCCAGCAGCAAACTCTCTAAGCTCCCACTTACAGAACCACAGCTCCCTACAGCATCCATTAGCGCTGGCGTCTGGGACTCTCTACTGAAGAGCTCAAAAACTCTTATGACCTTATTATTTTTGGCTTTGGACAATCCTCCTCCTGATTCATTGTTATGGAGAAAACACAGACGAATGTATCAGATGGATTTTTTTTTTAAAGCAAAGTATATTGTGTAAAGCTTGTGCATGTAATTTATTGCATTTCAAGGGAACTTTTTGTTTTGTTTTTGTATATTTTTTTCATTTTATTAATATTATTTTTTATTTTTTTTTACCGATGGACTTTGACACAATTTTGGACACTATTCTCGATGGTGCCTTCAATCTATGACCTCATTTTTTTCCCAGAGACATTTTTTTTTTTAATGTTTATTGTAACCCGTGTAAATAAATGTAGATAGAGGAATTAAGCTGTATATTCTGGTTAAATAAAATTATTTCGACCATGAGACATGATTGTTGGCTGGGGAACACATAGACATGAATGGCCTGGTGTCTTGGTTGGTGGGAATAATATCTATCGATGTTTGTGACCTGCAGTATCAGATCAGCATTCATGACAGGGACAGGTGACAGGTGACATACAGGGTCTGTAGAGCAGGATCTCACCTGCAATAGAACAATTCGGACAGGTAGCAAGCAGATGGATACATGTCAGGCTTGCTGAGCTGGGTCAGGATGTGCTGTGGACAGGGCAAGAAGACTTGAAAGGTCTGCAGAGCAGGATCTCAGTATAGCCTGCAGCAGTGTCGGGGGACATGTAGCAGAGTCGGGGGTTTGCAGAACAGACGGAGGACATGAAGGAGATTAGGGAGCATGCAGCATGTATTGGAGGTGGGGAATATGTTATGTCTGTATGCCAAAAAAAACTTGGCATGTTATGTCTGTAGCGCAGTATGGGATATAGGAAAAACAAGCAGATTTTTTTATTTGTATTGGAGTGCATGTATTGTTTGCAAAGCAGAATTGCATTATAGGCTGCAACAGGGGGACAAATATGTAACTGAGGGGATGACGTGTCAGGTCCGCAGAGCAGGATCTCAGTGTATAGGCTGGCATGGGGACTAGTAACATGCATGGGGTCTAGTTACATGCAAACAGATCAATTCATCGGTATAAGCTGCAGCGGGGCAGAGGACATAGATGTAGAACATGGAGTCTGACATATGCAGAGCATGTTCTCAGTGTAGGGATAGAGCACATGCATGTAATAGGGGGACATGTCTGCAGAGCATGGTATTTGTAGTGGGGACATAGGACATGCTTGTAATACAGGGGGACATGTAACGTCTGCAGATCTCTACATAGGCTGCGCTAGGGACATAGGACATACTTGTAATACAGGGGGCATGTCATGTCTGCAGATCTCTGTATAGGCTGCAGTGGGGACAGGGGACATGCATGTAATACTGGGGGGGGGGCATGTCATGTCTGCAGATCAGGATCTCTGTATAGGCTGCAGTGGGGTCAGAGGACATGCATGTAATATAGAGGGGCCATGTCATGTCTGCAAATCTCTATATAGGCTGCACTAGGGACATCGGACATGCTTGTAATACAGGGGGGCATGTCATGTCTACAGAGCAAGATCTCTGTATAGTGGGGACATAGGACATGCATGTAATACAGGGGGCATGTAATTTCTGCAGATCTCTTTTTAGGTTGCAGTGGGGGCATAGGACATGCATGTAATGCAGGGGGGCATGTCATGTCTGCAGATCAGGATCTCTATAGGCTGGAGTAGGGACAGAGGACATGCATGTAATATATAGGGGCATGTCATGTCTGCAGATCTCTGTATAGGCTGCAATAGGGACATAGGACATGCATGTAATACAGGGGGCATGTAATTTTCTGCAGATCTCTGTATAGGTTGTAGTAGAGACATAGGACATGCATGTAATATAGAGGGGCATGTCATGTCTGCAGATTTCTGTATAGGTTGTAGTAGGGACATAGGACATGTATGTAATACCCCCTGTATACCCCTCTGTATAGGCTGCAGTAGGGACATAGGACATGCATGTACAGGGAGCATGTCATGTCTGCAGAGCAGGATCTCTGTATAGGCTGCTGCAGACACAACCTGAAGAGACATGCTGTGCAGCCTCAGGCGTAGTTACCTGTCTCCGTTTTTTTTTTTTTTTTTATCTTGGGTTTTGTCTGCCTCCCCCTCCCTGACTGTCTGCCTCTTTGTTATTGCTGCCAGTTTTTCTTCTTCAAGCTCAATAACATTCATGACTGGAGCCTCAGCTTTGTCTGAACCTTTAACTGTTGTTCTTAACGTGTGAAACTCAATAGACGCAAGTTATATATCCGCATAGATCTGTACAGTATCTATATTCCTCTATATAGCTCATTTTTCTATACGCAATCACAGCTACATACATTCGTTACATTGTATCAACTTATAGAACGTTGGGGGACGCTCCAGAGACGTCATCAAGAATCCCCCGCTCTGTCTTTCCATCAACATAAATAATCAAAACGGTGATGTATGGGAGGAGTAAAGAGATCAGTCACTATAGACGGAAAGATCCAACCCCCTTCCCTCATACCATGAGTATTTTTATTTTTTTATTGGATGATGGTTAAAGGGGCAGACGGCTGACTGGGGCCCTAATGCAAAATCCGGAGCATGGCCCCCACCTACCATGTGCCATTTATAATACTGGTGTCTTTGTATGTGGCAGAGGGGACTTTAAGCCCCCTTCAGGCACCAGGGCCAAGGTATGCCTGCTACCTCTGAAACCCCTATAGCTAAACCTCTGCAAAGGGGCACAAACCAACAAACATGTCCCACAGTATTAATGATTTTCCTTCCCAATAGTAAAAAGAAGTGCTATAATTTAACTGCATGGCCAATGGGACATATTT
Organism: Rhinoderma darwinii; assembly: GCF_050947455.1. Lineage (NCBI taxonomy): Eukaryota > Metazoa > Chordata > Amphibia > Anura > Rhinodermatidae > Rhinoderma > Rhinoderma darwinii. The sequence continues at coordinate 331,786,688 of NC_134691.1, forward strand.
CCATTGGACTCAATAGACATTTTTTACTACCATAGACAAAAAGATTCTGAAATTGTTCTGAATATTAATTATATTGTTATCCTACTGGGCACCTATAGATATTAAGTGAACACATAGTAGAAAGTTTTTAGTTTTTTTAAGTGTTGTAAAAAACAAAACAAAATGTGATTGGATTGCAAACCGGTACAAAAACATCAGTTTGGCTGGGTTCACACTCACATTTTTTTAGGCTCTGTTCACATTTGCCTTCGGGGTTTTCTGTCTTTCTTTCCGGTAATTTTGATGACAAGAATAGCGCATTCTGCAACTCTAGTATTGCAATCGAAAATAATGTCATCCCAATGGACCCTATTTTGGCTCAATGGGGTCTGTGACAGTTTGAATCTGGTATGACCAGAGTCAAACCTATTAAAATGGATTATACCCATTGCAATACTGATGACAAATTGACATAATTTTCGATCAGATTTTTCAGTCCGTCACCCCTTGACCTCAATAATAAAAAATTAGAGATCCCAATGGATTCTCTATAAAACAGATCATGATAGCGCTTTATCGGACAGGTGTCAGTTCCTTCTCCATCTACGGATGGAAATGACGGACCCAGATGTGGCCCACCAATAATATCAGTAGAAACAGTCAATGCTGGACAAAGAAACATTACATATGACTTTCTTCTCTCAGGCGAAAACAGATGTCCCTCATAAAAGGGCAATTTTTGCTCTTTTGAACTATTTAGACATTAGTTTTCCAGCAACTTTTTGTACTGTAAAAATAAACTCCACACTGCTGTTTTTGAAAAAAGAAATTGCAACAAAGTGTCAGTGAATCTATCAGGATAAATAGGTCCCTCCCCCCACCTCCAACTTTTAAAAAAGGGATGGACTCTTGTTGCCCTCCAATTATATGGATTATGTTTTTTTAGAGGTCAGTTTAGCCCCAATGTTTCGGTCTGTAGAATACAAAGGCGTGAACTAGTCCTAAAACTGGCCATACACATAGGTAAAAAGTCAATGGGCGTGTTTAACTATTTTGGTCCAACATTGTTTTCAAATTTGACACAAATAAGAGCATGTTCAGACGTGGCAGATTTTTTCCGCTGCAAATGTTGTTGCAGATTCGGGGCAAATACGTAACGAATCTGCACCAACATTTGCATATTTGACAGATAATTCAGACGTTGCAGATATCACAGCGGACTTGCCACAGATTTCAGTTTTTGCACTGTAAGGGCATGCCCCCACGTGGCGGAATTCCTCCGCAACTGTCCGCATCAATGCCGCACCTAATCCGGGTTGCGGATTACGACTGCGGATCTGCCCAAAATGTGCAGTAAATTGATGCGGACTAGCTGCTGCGGTAAAAGTGCTTCCCTTCTCTCTATTATCAGTGCAGGATAGAGAGAAGGGACAGCCCTTTCCCTAGTGAAAGTAAACGAAATTCATACTTACCGGCCGTTGTCTTGGTGACGCGTCCCCCTTTCGGCATCCAGCCCGACCTCCCTGGATGACGCGGCAGTCCATGTGACCGCTGCAGCCTGTTATTGGCCTGTGATTGGCTGCAGCCGTCACTTAGACTGAAACGTCATCCTGGGAGGCCGGACTGGAGGAAGAAGCAGGGAGTTCTCGGTAAGTATGAACTTCTATTTTTTTACAGGTTGCTGTATATTGGGATCGGTAGTCACTGTCCAGGGTGCAGAAACAGTTACTGCCGATCGCTTAACTCTTTCAGCACCCTGGACAGTCACTATTTACTGACGTCTCCTAGCAACGCTCCCGTAATTACGGGAGCCCCATTGACTTCCTCAGTCTGGCTGTAGACCTAGAAATACATAGGTCCAGCCAGAATGAAGAAATGTCATGTTAAAAAAGCAAGACGCATCCGCACCACACATAACATGTGCATGACAGCTGCGGACTTCATTGCAGAAATTAGAATCTCCATTGAAGTCAATGGAGAAATTCCGCCATGAGTCCGCCACTGCTCCACAACAGACAGAGCATGCTGCGGACACCAAATTCAGCTCCGCAGCCTATGCTCCGCAGCGGAATTTTAGGCATCGTCTAAACGAACACTTCTAAATTTAAGTGGAAGTCAATTGAGAAACGGCTCCGCTGCGGATTAACGCTGCGGAGTGTCCACAGCGGAATTCAAGTGAAATTCCGCCACGTGTGAACCCAGCCTAAAGGCTGAAATCCGCAGTGAAAATCTGCTTCTTCTCCGCAACGTCATGAGCTGCTGCGGAGAGAAAATTCCGCACCGCAGCCTGATTTCCGCACAGTTATTTTCTGCAACGTCTGAACTAAGTTTCCTAAAAATGTATAGAAACAAATGTAAAAAATGGCTGCTGCAGAATTCCACTGCGGACTGTCCACAGCAATTCCGCCACGTCTGAATGTGCCCTAATCCTTTGCGATGGCCGGCAGAAAACTTCTGTCTGCCGAAAATCTGATCTGTTGGGTCAGAAATGTTTAGTTTTTTAAAAAACACTAGAGTAAAAAAATGGTGTGCATGGCTTTTGGGCTAGTTCACATATCAGGTCGGCCATCATGTGGTGTCTGTCCTTCTGTTCCCATCCTGTGTGACACTTTGTGGCCATATGACCCACCTGAAAACAATGGGATCAGTTATCAGTTTTATATAAAAAGTTAGAAGGAACTGACGCTGACTTCCTTCCGGGCATTTTATATTGATGACCTGTTCTTAGGCTAGGCCATTAATATCAGATTGGTCGGGGTCTGACTCCTGGCACCCTCACCGATCAGCTGACTGATGGGTCTCGTATTACCGTTTTTCAGCCTAGTCATAGGAACAGAAAAACAAAAATATTGCCAGTGCCTAATCCGTGACATAACAGACATCAATGGCACCTGACAGGCCCGAATAAAGTCATAGTTTTCCGTTAGGCTGGGTTCACACGACCACATTAACGTCCGTAATGGACGGACGTATTTCGGCCGGAAGTCCCGGACCGAACTCAGTGCAGGGAGCTGGGCTCCTAGCATCATAGTTATGTACGATGCTAGGAGTCCCTGCCTCTCTGCAGGACAACTGTCCCGTACTGTAATCATGTTTTCAGTACGGGACAGTAGTTCCACGGAGAGGCAGGGACTCCTAGCATCGTACATAACTATGATGCTAGGAGCCCGGCTCCCTGCACTGTGTTCGGTCCGGGACTTCCGGCCGAAATACGTCCGTCCATTACGGACGTTAATGTGGTCGTGTGAACCCAGCCTAATGGTGTTTGCCACTTTAGGCCACGTTCAGACGTGCCGGAATTTTTCCGCTGCAAATGTTGGTGCAGATTCGGAGCAATTACACAACGAATCTGCAGCAACATTTGCATATTTGACAGGTAATTCAGACGTTGCAGATATCACAGCGGACTTGCCACAGATTTCAGTTTTTGCATTGCAAAGGCTGAAATCCGCAGTGAAATTCCGCTTCTTCTCCGCAACATCATGAGCTGCTGCGGAGGGAAAATTCTGCACCGCAGCCTGACATCCGCACAGTTATTTTCCGCAACGTCTGAACTAAGTTTCTTAAAAATGTATAGAAACAAATGTAAAAAACGGCCACTGGCGAATTCCACTGCGGAATGTCCAGAGCGGAATCCAACAGCAATTCCCCCACATCTGAACGTGGCCTTACAGAAAGAAAAAGTATTATTTTCTGGATCTTTTTATGAAATCTGCGACGCCGACAGATAGATGGATGGATGAATAGATAAACATGGAGAGGCAGCAGCACTTGAAATGAAAGCAGCACAGAAACTGACCTTTATCAAGTGTCCAAAAATACAGTATATGAAGAGAAATCGCAGCACTCTCAGAAGTTTATTTCTTCATGTCAATGCAATGTTTTAGCCCTGTCATGGGTTTTCGTCATAGAGTCCGCCATTTTACTGGAAAAACACTAATATTTTTTTCAAAATTTTTAATGGAATCTGCAGCACAGATGTAAATAGATAGATAGATATTTCATACAGATAGAAAAGAAAAGCTGGGCTAGTTGTAATGACTACAGTACACTTATATGCCTTCTACCTTCCAGTTATAAACTGTGTCATATGATGATGTCATAGAAAGATCATTACCTTATGTCACATAGCTGTCACAGGCAATATAAAGATACACTAACCATAGAGCAGCCGCTGGAGCGTTCACACCCTGAGGCCCAAAATGTGTGTTTCTCCATGGAAAGCTGATCATGTTATAACTTACAATGTACAAAATAATGTATCTTAGTCCCTTTAGTCATAGACCTGGGAGAAAAAAACAAAAAAAACAACAACATATGAATAATAACATTATTATTATTATTATTATTATTATTATTATCAGTAGTATTAGTAATAATAATAATAATAATAAAAAAGATAGATAGATAGATAGATAGATAGATAGATAGATAGATAGATAGATAGATAGATAGATAGATAGATAGATATGAGATAGATAGATAGATAGATAGATAGATAGATAGATAGATAGATAGATAGATAGATAGATAGATAGATAGATAGATAGATAGATAGATAGATAGATAGATAGATATATAGATAGATAGATAGATAGATAGATAGATAGATAGATAGATAGATAGATAGATAGATATGAGATAGATAGATAGATAGATAGATAGATAGATAGATAGATAGATAGATAGATAGATAGATAGATAGATAGATAGATAGATAGATAGATAGATAGATAGATAGATAGAACTACAACACATATTATTATGATAATTATTTTATATTATTGTCATTATTATTACCTTTCTTTACTGCAGATCTTTACACAATATTTGATGATGATGACGATGTCCTGTATGTCATCCATACCACCCCGCTCATCCCACCTGTGTCAGTACCAGCTCTTATCCCATGTACTGATCTCATCCTGCAGCCCCGGCAGCTCGTAGTGGTCGTAGTCCTGGCACATTCCTATACACACATGTATATCCAGCACAAGGGGGGAGACCTGGGGTCATAATTGGGGCTCACACATGTGGTTTTGATTAGTCAGGTCGTTTGGAAGCTGCCAGACAATGTTGTACAGTTATAGATCACACAGGGGAATGGCTGCAGCAATGTGAACAGGAGGAGACGCTCAGGTTTGGGGTTCACTTCTATTTCTACATTTTGTTAGGTCACGAGACCAACCGGACACATGAATTATTGATACACTGTATCATGATCTGCGGACACTGGATATAGGCAGGAGTCGTGGTGTATGGTCATACATTGTATCATAACCACATAGCAGCAAAGAGGGTTTTAAGGTAGACCACAAGTGTATAAAGTGGACAAGGGAATCTTCTGACTTTTTTTTTCGTTTATTGACGTCAGATCGCTTTATTCATTTTTAATACAATGTCTGTCTGTATGTATGTATGTATGTATGTATGTATGTATGTATGTATGTATGTATGTATGTATGTATGTATGTATGTATGTATGTATGATATATATGTATGTATGTATGTATGTATGTATGTATGTATGATATGTATGTAAGTATGTATGTATGTATGTACAGTATATATGTACAGTATGTAGGTATGTCTGTATAGTATGTATATATAGTATGTATAGTATGTATGTATAGTATGTATGTATGTATAGTATCTATATATAGTATGTATGTCTGTATAGTATGTATGTACAGTATGTATGAATGTATAGTATGTATGTATGTATGTATGTATGAATGTATAATATGTATGTATGTATGTATGTATGTATGCACACACAGTATGTATAGTATGTATGTATGTATGTATGCACAGTATGTATGTATGTCTGTATAGTATGTATATATAGTATGTATAGTATGTATGTCTGTATAGTATGTATGTATGTATGTATGTACTGTATGTATGTATGTATGCACATACATACAGTATGTATGTCTGTATAGTATCTATATATAGTATGTATGTCTGTATAGTATCTATATATAGTATGTATGTCTGTATAGTATGTATGTATAGTATGTATGTATGTACAGTATGTATGTATGTATGTATGCACAGTATGTATAGTATGTATGTATGTATGTATGTATGTACAGTATGTATGAATGTATAGTATGTATGTATGTATGTATGTATGTATGTATGCACAGTATGTATAGTATGTATGTATGTATGTATGCACAGTATGTATGTACAGTATGTATAGTAT